>NW_007246389.1:273480-303400 GCF_000164805.1 Carlito syrichta | reverse complement strand
CTGGTACAAGAACAGGCATATAAACCAACAGAACAGGATAGAGATTCTGGAAGCAAAACCTCAATTTCTCAACCAACTCATCTTTGACAAAGCCTTCACTAACAACCACTGGAAAAACAGGCTGGTTACATGCAGAAGATTAAAACAGGAACCCTACCTATCATCATACACAAAAATCAACTCTAAATGGATCAAAGACCTAAATGTAAAACCTCAGACTATAAGAATCTTAGAAAATGAAAAAAAATCTTAGAAAATGCAGGAGACACCCTTATAGTAATCAAAGTAGGCAACCAATTCCTGATGTCCACACGCCATAAGACAGACAAATGGGACTTCATTACACTGAAAAGCTTCTGCAAAGCAAAATAAACTATCAAGAGAGCGGGGAGACAGATCACAGCATGGGAAAAAGTATTTGTCAACTGTATATCTGACGAAGGCCTAACATCCAGGATCTACAAAAAACTAAAACGTGCCAAAAGGAAAAATACAAACAGCCCCATTAAAAAGTAGGCAAAAGATACTTCTCAAAAGAAGACATACAGGCAGCCAGCAGACACATGAAAAAGTGGTCAGCCTCACTAATCATCAGAGAAATGCAAAGCAAAACCACACTGAGATACCACCTAACCCCAGTAAGAATGGCCATCATTGAAAGAAAAAACAAAAAAACCAAAAACAGATGCTAGAGAGGATGCAGAGACAAGGGAACACTTCTGCACTACTGCTGGTGGGAATACAAACTAATTTAACCTCTGTGAAAAACAGTGTGGCGATTTCTAAAAAAACTAGAAATTGGCCTTCCATATGACCCAGCAATCCCCCTTCTGGGAATATACCTGGAGGAATTCAAATCATTCTACAAAAAAGATACCTGCACATGCATGTTTACTGCAGCACTATTCACAATAGCAAAAACATGGAACCAACCATGCTGCCCATTGAAACTGGACTGAGCCGGGCTCGGTGACTCAGCCTGTAATCCCATGCCTTGGGAGGCTGAGTTGAGTGGATTGCCTGAGCCCGCGGGCTCGAGGCCCGCCTGGGCAACTTGGAGAGACCTCATCTCTACAACAAATCAAAAAAATTAGCTGGGCATGGTAGTGCATGCCTGTAGTTCCAGCTATTTGGAAGGCTGAGGCGGAAGGATCACCGGATCCCAGCAGGTCGAGGCTTCGGTGGCCGGGAGTGGCCACTGCAGTCCAGACTGGGTGACAGAGTGAGACTCCAACTCAAAAAAAAAAAAAAAGAAACTGGACTGGATAAAAAAATGTGGTAAATATACATGATGGAATATTATGCAGCCATAAAGAAGGACAAACATACGTACTTCACAGCAACTTGGATGAATTTAGAGATCTATCACTGAAACAAAGAACTGAGTACCACATGTTCTCACTCAAAAGTGGACCCTAAACATTTGCCATAATACTATAAGAAAGGAACTGGCAGTAGCAGGACACTGCAGAGTGGAAGAGCAAATAACATCAATAAGGGTACCTGTTCTCAAATCAGGCAAAGTGGGAAGCAAAGGGAGGCCCAAACTTTACCTGTACAATGACTACTTGTATACCTAATCCTGAATTGCACTCCACATCTTTAAAATAAATAAATACATAAGTATTTTTTAAAAAAACAGAAGGGTAAGAGGCACAGTTTCACTCTATGTCACCCCTCCCCCAAGCCTGCACAGTGCCACACAGAGGATTTCCCAGGGCCTACAGTTTCAACTGTAAGGGAAAGAGAGCTGGAGGTAGACATCTGGCTTTCCCAGCATTCTAGGATGCTTCACAGAAGGCCCACTTCTGCTTGCCCCACGTGTTTCAACAGGGTTAGACTACCTGAGTTTAGCTAGAAACAAAGAAGGAGGGGGTGGGACTCACAATAACTACAGCACAGACCTTGGTGATGGCTCTGCATTGCAACCAATAAAAGCACCCGACCCGATCAGTCAATGGCATTGCTCTGCAGAAAGCAATCCACAGGTCTGCCAGGGTTGAGTCCCTTCAAGCTACCACACTCAAACCTTCCCTAAGACTTAAGAAAACAATCCCATTTAAAATAGCAAAAACAAAGTAAAATAAAATACTTGAGTATAAATTTAAACAAGTAGGTTAAGATCCATACACTAAACACCAAAAAGCACTGATAAAAGAAATTGAAGAAATCATAAATAAATGGAAAGATTTCCTGTGCTCATGATTGGAGGAATACTGTTAAAATGTCATACTACCCAAAGCAATCTACAGATTCAATGTAATTCCTATCAAAATTCCAATGTCATTATTTACAGAAACAGAATAAACAACCCTAAAATTTGTATAGAACCATAAAAACTCCTGAACAGCCAAAGCAATCCTGAGCAAAAGGAACAATGCTGGAGGCATCACACTCCCTAATCTCAAAATATATTATAAAGCGATTGTAATTAAAACAGCATGGTGCTGGCATAAAAACAGACACACTGACCAATGGAACAGGACAGAAAAACCAGAAAGAAACCTATGCATTTATGGCCAATTGATTTTTGACAAAGATGCTAAGAACACAAAAGGGGTAAAAGTCTTTTTAATAAATAATGATGAGAAAACTGGCTACCGATATACAGAAGAATAAAACTGGATCCTTATCTCACAATGCATATAAAAATCAACTCAAAATGGATTAAAGACTTAAATATAAGACCTGAAACTATAAAACTACCAGAAGAAAGCATAAGGGGAAAGCTCCATGACCTTAGTCTGGGCAATAATTCTTTAGATGTGACTCTGCAAGTACAGCTATTAAAAGCAAAAATAGACAAATGGACTTGAATCAAACTAAAAAGCTTTTGCATAGCAAAGAATACAATTAAGAAAGTGCAGAGACAACCCACAGCATGGAGCAATATTTGTAATCCATATTTTGACAAGGTTTAATATCCAAAATATACAGGAGATATCAAAAAATGTATACATACTTTAAGTACAATGTTTGCTAAAAAGATGGTGTTAATCAAATGAATGCCAGCATCACCATGTGACAGGCAGGACAGTCAAAGAAAATGACAGAAGCACAGCTGAGTGAACATCACACTACACACTGCTACCATAATTTAATTCAACTTTGAAAAGTAATTCATAGATAACATCTCTAAAAATGTATATACATCTGTATAAGAAACTTACACAACTCAATAGCAAAAAACCCAAATAACTCAATAAAAAATGGGCAAAGGACCTGAACAGACATTTCTTAAAAAGGCATTTTTAAATGGCCAACAGATCTAAGAAAAAATGCACATCATCACTAATCATTAGGAAAACACAAATTAGAACCACAATGGGCTATTACACATCTGTCAGAATGGCTATTATTTAAGAAGAAAGATAACAAGTACTGGCGAGGATATGGAGAAAGAGAACCCTTGTATGCTGTTGGTGGGAATGTAAATTAGTGACTGTTCACTACGGGAAACAGTATGGGAGCTCCTCAAAAATGTATAAATAGAACTACCATATGATCCAACTATACTACTTCTGGGTATATAGCCAAAGGAGTTGAAATCAATATGCTGAAGATATCTACTCTCATGTTCACTGCAGCATTAGTCACAATAGCCAGCATATGGAATCAACCTGTGTCTTTTAATGAATGAACAGATAAAGAAAATGTAGCATATATACATAAAATGGTATATTACTCAGTCTTAAGGAAGTTCTGTCACTTGTGACAACACGGATGAACCTGGAGGACATTATGATAAATTATCTACACTTACCACAATATAAAGGAATCAGTCACAGAAAGACAAATGCCAAACAATCCGACTTACATGTGGAATCTAAAAAAGTCAAACTCATAAAGTAGAAAGTAGAATAGTAGTCACCAGAGACTAGAGGTGGGGGAAGTAGGGGCCAGAAGTCAGAAAAAAGGGAGGTGTTGGTCAAAGGTTAAAATGTTTCGGACAGGAGAAATAAGTTTTTCAGTTCTATTGCATAGCAGGATGACAATGTATTATATATTCTAACATTGCTAAAAAAGTAAATTTCAAATGCCTCACTACAAAATATGGTGAGATGATGGATATATTAGCTTGATTTAATCACTCCACACTGTATGCATATATCAGTACATCATTGAATCCTATATAATTAAGATAATATTAATTTGCCAATTAAGATAAAAAAGAAGCCAATGAGCTAAAGGAAGCTAAAATATGCTAGAGTAACATATCTTTAAAGGAATGCTGTAATGAATAATGACCCACTAATTAATCTGATCAGACTGCATATTAAAATTTTAATTTTTACTTATTTTTAGGAAAGGAATATTTATATTGAGTTTTCTTTCAAGACTTTAACAAAAATGTTATCTCTTCTATGAACAAAACCAGAGATGAAGAAAGGAAGGAAGGAACAATGACAAAAAAAGTTTAATCTCTGGAAATTAATAGCAATTACTAAATTTCTGATGTATAAACAGAATATGACTCACCATTGCCTCTGAAATTAAAAGAAAAATCTCTAAGATTCAAAGAAATGTATATAAGCATCTAAATACTAGGAAGTGGGAATATTGGTGCTTCTATTATACATGATACTGCTAAACACAATGATTTTTTTTTTTTTGAGTTGGAGTCTCACTCTGTCACCCAGACTGGAGTGCAGTGGCCGGTCCCGGCCACCGCAGCCTCGAACTGTTGGGCTCCGGAGATCCTTCCACCTCAGCCTTCCGAGTAGCCGGAATTACAGGTGTGAGCTACCACACCCGGCTGATTTTTTTTTTTTTTTAATTTATTGTAGAGATGAGGTCTCGCTGCCCAGGCAGGTCTCGAACCCGCAGGCTCAGGCAATCCACTCACCTCAGCCTCCCAAAGGCGTGTGATTACAGGCTGAGCCACTGAGCCTAGTAACAACCAGCACATTTTCATAACAACAAATGCAAGACCCTTTTTAGGCTACTTGTAAAAATATACTAATTTAAATAACTACTAGCACTTGTAAGAGTGTTCTTTGAAGCTATTATATAAGAATATTTACTAATTTACTGAAAACACTGATTCTCCTCACATTTTAATGGTGGGATACGGTATATTAAAATCTGAAAAAAACGATAATGGTACTTTTCAAAATCTTAATATTAAAGGCTGGATAAGGAAAAGAAAGATGGTCTGGAATATTTGTTTAGAACTTGTACGTGTACCTTTCAGTTCCAATACCTCTGCCCAAAAGTCTGAGAAAGGCATTAGTGCAGTGGCACACACACCGCCACCCCAGCATCAACCTGCTAGGCTCCAGCGATCCTTCCACCTCAGCCTTCCAAGTAGCCGGAACTATAGGCATGCACTACCACACCCAGCTAATTTTTTGATTTATTGTAGAGATGAGGTCTCATCAAGTTGCCCAGGCTGTTCTTGAACCGTGGGCTCAAGCAATCCCCTGACCTTGGCCTCCCAAAGAGATAAAGTTGGTGTCTTACTCTGCGACCCAGGATGGAGTGCAGTGGCATGATCACAGCTCACCACAGACTCAAACTCCTGGGCTCAAGTGATCTTCCCACATTAGCCTCCCGAGTAGCTAGGACTACAGGTATGCACCACCATGCATGGACTATTCTGGACATTTTTATAAATGGAATCATGCAATATGTGGTGTGGCCCTTTGTTATTGATTTATTTTACCATAAACATTTGACAGGAACAAAAGTATCACACCAAATTTACTCCACACAAGAGACACTTTTCTATGGAGACTTTACAAAAGCTTTCATAAGAAAGGATACTCTACCCAGCACTTTGGGAGGCCAAGGCGAGGATTGCTTGAGCCCAGTAGTTTGAGACCAGCCTGGACAACATAGTGAGACCTTATCTCTATTTTTAAATTAAAAAAAAAAGAAAGGATACTGTATTACTTTACTTTGAACAAGACTGGTATAAGTCAATGTTTAGAAATTCTGACTACAACCTAATCAATTATAATTCTACCAGAATACAAGAACTGTCTTTTGTTTTTCCCATTGTTAAATGAGTTTAAATGAAATTATTCTATGTACTATAAGTGGGGAGAAGGCAATAGTTCTATATGAATAGATTATTAAAATAATTTCAAATATGTTTATAAAACTAAATTAATAATTAAGTATTACATAAAATGTTCCTCCTTCATCTATTTCCCTAAAAGTTTATAATTCAAATTTGGGAAGAAAAGTTCATAATTCAGTATGAATCTGTTTCTTGGAAATAAAAGGAACACTTTTATATTCAGGATTGTTTTGTATTTAGAAACTACGAACTTGCAGGATCATTCAAAAATATGGTCAGATCTGATGATCTTCATGACTAAAATAATTGATTTCTCCTCTAGGATTTTAAAAAGTAGTTGAAAATCCGATCCAATTCTTAGCAAATGTCTCAAAAGAAAATTGAACTTTGTAAGGGAATATCATATAAAAAGTGAGTGAGGCAATCTTATTTCAGAAAAAACCCGTTAGGGAATGAAGGGATCTCAGGGGCTGCCACCAACTCCCTCATTTTACTGATGAAATGAAGAAAATGAGGCTTAAGTAGTTTAAAATCGTATGGCATGAGGGCTTACCATGCTAAGTGCTTTTCATGAATTACTTCTTAACCCCTCCTCCAACAACTATTCATGTCCCCAATGTACAGCTGAGATGTAGAAAAGTTAGACAACCTGCTCAAAGTTACTCAGCTAATATGTGACAGTCAATACTCCATTCAGCACTACCTAGTTTCAGAGCCAGAGAGCTTAATCACTTTGCTGTGCAAGTCTTCAGCTTTTCATCAGAGCCTGGAGTCATATGGCAATTAGCATTTAGCTTGATTTGGAATTTCTAAACTAACCTAATTGGAACTGAGGAAAACAGCATTAGAAATGAGCAAATACATTGAAAAAAAAGGAAAAAAGGGTGCAGGAGAGACAGCACGTCTAACATAACTTTGAAGTTTATAAAAACATCTAATAAAAAAAGGCATGTTATTCAAACAAATTCAGTTGTACCTGGTTAACTCTCTCAGTCGAGTCACCTCTGCATCACGCTGACGTAATGTTATCCCCAGTATCTGATTTTCCTTTTCAGCAGTTTCTAACTTAAACTGAGACGTTTTCACATTGACTAAGGCTTCCTCCAATTCTAAAAAAAAAAAAAAGTGATCACCTTGGACAGGAATTAGCTATGAGAATGAACAAGCTCAGTTCAATTAGCAAATCTCCATAATGCTTCTTTTTTTTTTCATTACTCTGTTCAGTTATCTTTATCACAAACCTTTTACATACAACTATTTCAAAGTGTTGACTTAATTAGAACCATCCCTTTGGTTCATAAATAAATGTGTTTTTGCTAGTAAAAAAAAACAACTTTCAGTTTCCTTATTCTTTTGAAATAATGTGACCATAACTACTGTCTAAATACATACCAATTTTTATTCTTGTTATCTCAATTTCAAATTGCTGTTTATTTTCAAGTATAGTTTGATCTTTCTCTTTAAATATATTAGTAAATCTTTTGTTTTCATCTTTCTGATTTTCAATCACTTTTAAGAGCTCTTCATTTTTACTCTGTAGTAGTTCCTGGCTCTTTATTGACTCCTGTAATTGATTTTGCAGAGACATGTTCAATGACTGAAGAGAAAACACTGTAAGACAAAACAGACCAAATGGTTGTGCCCCCAGTTTAAAAAGTACAAGCCTAGAAAAAAAAAAATCTGTTTCTTATAAAGGAAAGCCCTGAAATGCATTGATTTTGCTTAACAATTATATCCATAAGCAGCTCCATATAAATACGACATATATTTTTAAAAATTGATTTGCAAAAGTCATACATTTCTTCTACAATTCATATTTTGAGCATTAAACTTTTTTACCTTTTTAAATGAAAAAATAATGCATGTATAAAGTAAAAAAATATATAAACACCACAAAATACCAATGATACCAAATGATTCTCAATGAAGAATCTCCCTCCCACTCCACTTCTCTCCCCTCAGAGACAATCATTATTAATTTTAGTATCTTTCTGGAAAACACCTTTGCATATAGTAAAAAAAACTATATAAATATATATATAAAATATATAAATATATATACATACACACTATATTATACACATTCTTTTTTATGGTTATAAAAGTACACAGCACCATCTATTTAGCAAATACAATCTTGAGGGAATGCTTACTATGTGTGAGGCACTGTAATAGAATCTAAATATACAAAGGTGCTCTCATGGACATACTCATACACCTGCTCTCATGGAGAAGATTACAAACAAGTAAACAATAATGATACATGTTTTCAAAGAAAGAATAAGATAAATGGACAGAGAACAAAAAAAAGTTATTTAGAATGGCAACCACTGATCCCACTTGCCCTCTTCTCTCTCCCCCACCCCATCTTTTGTTCACAGTGGAACCCAGAGTGATGTTTTCTGAAATTACTCTGGTAAAATTGAATATTTTTATGAAGTGCTCATTCTGTTGGGTGCTCATATTCTTATTCTTGCTTTGTAAGAGATATTTATATATTAAGAAGATTAAACCTTTGTCATGTTACACATTACAAGAATGTTTCCCCATTTTGTTGATGCTTTTGAATGTATTTATTTTTGTTGTGTAGAAATTAAAAAATTTTCCTGGAGACAAATTCTATCAATCTGTTCCTCTGTAGCATATGAATTTTTGCCAGGCTTAAGAAAAGCTCCAAAAAAAGGATTTCATCTTTTCTTCTAGTACTATTACAGTTTTTTTCATTATTAAGCTCAGTGATCCATAAGAACAATTTGGTAATATCTGCCACAATTACAACTATATATACCCTTTGGCTCAGCAATTCTATTGCTATAAGTCTATCCTACAAAAATGTTAACATCTGGGCCAGGTGCAATAGCTCATGCCTGTAATCCCAGCACTTTGGGAGGCTGAGGCAGGAGGATTGCTTGAGCCCAGAAGTTCAAGACCAGCCTACGCAACATAGTATGACCTTGTCTCCACATACACACAAGAAAAAAATCAGCTAGGAATGGTGGTACATGGCTATAGTCCCAGTCAATCGAGAGGCTGAGGCAGATGAATCACTTGAGACCAGAACCTCAAGGTTGCAGTGAGCCATGATTGTGTCACTACACTCCAGCCTCAGTGACAGAGTTGAGACCCGCCCATTCAAAAATAAATAAATAAATATTAACATATGTGGACAAAGACATGTACCAAGATTTTCACAGACGTGCTTGCAATGAGAAAAAAGGGGACAGTTCCTAGGCAGCCAGTGGACATTAAATATGTTATGGTAGAGATGCATAGGCAAAATATCCAAAGTAGTACTTAGAGAGAAAGAAGCATATTTATGTATTTTGATAGAAAAAATGTCCATATATGCTAAGTAAATAAATGGAAGTTGCAGAAGAATATACCCAGTGTGATCTCATTTTTAAGAAAGAAAAAGTACATATATAGTACTATTTGTGCTGGCACATAGTAAGTATTTGGTAAGTATTTGAAATAAATAAATTCAAATAAATCAATTATATATGAACAGAAGATACATAAAAGGAAAAACCCTTTTTAAAAAATAGAAGTACATTGCTGGGAAGTGATAACATGGATCTTTTATTTCTTGTATTTCTGTACAATGTCTACACGCATAGCACGGTGCACTGTGTCCATGTTGATCACCTCTGTATATTCAGATTCTAATACAGTGCCTCATACGCAGTAAACATTCACTCAAAGCTGTATTTGGGAAAAAAAAAAAAGTGCCATATACCTTTATAGCCATGAAAAAGAATGTGATAGTTCTATGTGCTGACACAAAAAAGTCTTATAGAAAAACTAAGGCAAAGTTAGGTTCTGCACAATTTTTTGTTTGTCTACTTAGACAAAGTAGTTAAGAAAGCTGTTATTTATCAACATTTTCAGAGTCACAAAAAATTTAACATCAATCCTTAAAGTTCTTTTACCTACATTCAAGACTGCAATCCACAGTACCAGATGTCTTCTGAGTTTTTTCTTGTTCTCTAAGTTGCTGATTCAAAATTCTCAACTGTCTAAAGTAAACAATGAAGAATTATAAATGCAAGAATCCCAAGCCCATTTAGCAGTATACGTGTGATAGCCTATCAAAAAAAGATAAAACACAAATAATAGCACCCGCTACCCACTAGGACCTCAGAAGTTCACCTCATTCCCAAAAGACAAAAACAAAATAAGCAAAATCATATTACTATTTTTAAGGAGCCTGAGAGAATATTTTTTTAATTGGGGAGGTCTCACTCTGTCATCCAGGCTAGAGAACTGTGGCATGATCATAGCTCACCACCTCAGCCTCAACCTCCTGGGTTCAGGCAATTCTTCTACCTCAGTCTCCTGAAAAGCTAGGACTACAGGTAATGTGCCACCACGTCTGGCTAATTTTTTGATTTTTTTGTAGAGATGAGGTCTCACTACGTTGCCTAGGCTGGTCTCGAACTTCTCTCAAGCAATCCTTCCACCTTGGCCTCCCAAAGTGCTGAGATTACAGGCATAAGCTGTTGTGCCCAGTCCTGAGATAATTTTTAAAAGATTGCCTGGTAAAGCATAAGCCACCCATCTCCCCATCTCTTTCTTTTGTTCTCTTATTTTTTTCAGTGATTTCGTTAGATTTTTTTCCCTATTTCTTTCCTTTCCTATCGCCTCTTGCTATTTTCTTCTGTCTTCTTTCTGTGTATCTTCATTATGGCAATCATCTACTTTTTTTAAAGATCTGTTATCACTATAAACTAGAATACTGCTACAGGCACTGACTGCTATCAGACATCTATCTGCTTGATGTTTTGTCTCATGCTGAAAAAATTGGGAAAGACAAATTTATGCTTCTAATAATTTCTTTACTAGATGGAAAAGTTAACAGTCTTAAGTAATAAGAATGTTAATACAATGCATGTTTATCCTACAATGAACCTCATAATATGCAGTTGCTTTACCAAGAGAAACATACAAAAGTGTTTTCTTTACTTTAAGAAGTTATTGCTTAGAAAAAAAATTATCCCCATTATCTTTCCAGAACTATTTACCTGAAAATATTTCCCCTGAATATAATTATTTTTTCACAAACCTAAAATAATAGCACCCTACTTCATATCACTCACATGTACTAACTCTAGATTGATTAAAGTACTAAGCATAAAATATACAAACAAAACCCAACTATACAAGTTTTAGGAGGAAATCTACATAATCTTGAAGTAGATAAGGCACTCCTAAGTGAAACTCAAAATGCAGCAACCACTGAGAGAAAGAATGAAAGATTAAACTATGTCAAAATTGGATACTTGTTCTAGAATTAACAGTTTGAAAGAAAATACCAGTCACATATATAACACACAAGAGGTCCATAACATTTAAAGAAGTGCTACAAATCATTAAGGCAACCCAGTAAAAAGTGACAAAGGATACAAATAAGCAGTTCACATGGAAAAGAGAAATGGTCTATAAGCATATAATAAAGATGCTCAGCTTCACTAACATGAAGAACTGCAAATTTAAAAGAAGGAGATATGTTTTGGCCACAGAATTGACAAAAATAAAAAGAAATAGCACATGGTGATATGATAAGGAAATAAATGATCTCAATTGGTGGCAGATAATTTATTTCTACTGGTATATCCAATTTGGATGGCAATCTGCAATCTGAAATGTCCAGCAAGATGTAAAATATTCATAATCTTTTTTTTTTTTTTTGAGTTGGAGTCTCACTCTGTCGCCCAAGCTGGAGTGCAGTGGCACGCTCACAGCCAACCCAGTGCTGACATGCTGGGCTCTGACGATCCTTCCACCTCAGCCTTCCAAGTAGTCAGAACTAAAGGGGTAAGTTACCACACCTGACTAATTGATTCTATACATAGTTCTATCTATACATACAGCTAAGACAATGTGAAAATTATGATTATAGAATAGAATGTACTAGTAGTTTTGACAATATGAATTCCAGACTTCACCTTTTTTATATCTTATTATCTTAATTCCAGGCTATTTAGGAATAATATTTTGTAAAATAAATATTTGCCGAAAATTTATCAGTTCTGGCTTCATTTGTGTGGGCCTACAGTCCCAGCTATTTGGGAGGCTGAAGTGGGAGGATTACTTAAGCCCAGGAGTTAGAGGCTACAATGAGCTATGATTGTGCTACTGAACTCCAGCCTGGGCAACAGAGCTAGCCCCAATCTCAAAAAAAAAAAAAAAAAGAGAGCATATTAAAACCATGATGAGATATCACTGCATGCCCATTAAAACAATTAAAATTCCAAAGACCATACTAAGTGTTAGAGTGTGGTGGAACGAGAAGTTTTACAGTCTGCTGATGGGAATGTAAAATGGTTTGAACACTAAGATTTTCTTCTATGTTTTCCTTGAAAAGTTTTATAGCTTTAGCTTATATATTAAGGTCTATGTATGACACATTTCAAGTTAATTTTTGTGTATGGTATGAGGTAAAAGGTGAGGTTCATTTTAAAAAATATGGCTATCCAATTGTTTCAGCACTACTAATTAAAAAGATTATTCTTTCCTCCATTGAATTTGAGAACTTTGTCAAAAACTAATTATCCATATATGTGAGGTTTTTTCCTAGACTTCTATTGTTTCAATGCTCTCCCTACTTTTATGCCAATGTCATGCCATCTTGAATACTATAACTGTATGTCTTGAAATCAGATAGTAGTAACTTACTTCTTCTTTCTCTACTTTGTCCTGGCTACTTTAGAGTCTTTGAATTTCAATGTAAATTTTAGAATCAACATCCTACAAAAAAGCTTGCTTGGTTCTATAAAAATTATAGATCAATTTGGGGAGAAGTGACATCTTTTACAAAGATGTAATATATCTTACATCTATGGATCTGGTTTATCTCTCACTTATATAGGTCTTTAATTTCTCTCAGCAATATTTTATAGTTTTCAGTGTGTAAGTCTTAAATATTTTTTGTCAAATTTATCCTTAAATTGTTCATATTTTTATACTACTTAAATAATACTAATTTTATATTTCCTTTTCACATTGATCATTGCTAGTACACAGAAATACAATGACCTGTTCTGATCTCATATCATGTAACCTTGCTAAGCTCTCTTATTAATTCTAATAGCTTTTTTGGTAGATTCTGTAGGATTTTCTACAAAGATTGTCATGTCATCTGTGAATAAGACAGTTTTACTTCTTTCCTTTCCAATGTGGCTGGCTTTTATTTTTCTTGCTTTACTGCATTGGCTAGAACCTCTAGCACAAATGTTAAATAGAAATAATAATCACTATTTTCTGGACATCATTAATGTATTTTCTAGCATATATAGATAAAAAATAAGTGACTAAGCAGAATTTGTAAATAATGGGTTGATATGACAAATACTATTTTAAAATATTGTGTACTGAATTTATGATTATAAGATTTTAACTCAAGGAAAATAACAAATGAAGCCAGAACTGATAAATTTTCGGCAAATATTTATTTTACAAAATATTATTCCTAAATAGCCTGGAATTAAGATAATAAGATATAAAAAAGGTGAAGTCTGGAATTCATATTGTCAAAACTACTAGTACATTCTATTCTATAATCATAATTTTCACATTGTCTTAGCTGTATGTATAGATAGAACTATGTATAGAATCAACTTTCACATCTAGTCTGCTGTTTTATTTGAATTCATCTTTTGGCTGACTGGACTTTGCCATTTAAGCTTTTTGTTTTGTTTTTAAAGGAATTCAAGGGTGCTGTATTTCCTTGCAGACTTGAGAATGTGACTGTTGTCCTTACACTATAAGGATAGTTAGACCACATTAGAGATTCTTAGGGCATACTTTCTCCACCTTAGGACTTTGCAAATTATATTCTACAATCTTCTAGCAATGAAAATAACTGTGAAGAGGCTGAAAAATCCAAAATTTTTCTCACTATATACAATTTTCTATTTCTTTTGAGGGTCTCTAAAAAGTAATTTTTTTTTTTATCCTTAAGGTGTAGTAACTTTACCAGCATAAGTCTTGGTGTTGATTGTTTTGCATCGTTTTGCTGGGATCTTATATGTCCTATTCATCTGCTGACACAGATCTTTAGAAAATGTTCCTTTTATTTATATATCTTTTAATATTGTCTTTATTCTAGATGCTCTGTCCTTGTTTCCAGGAACACCAATTGTGTTTCTTTTCCATGTGTATCATCTTCTTTATAATAATTTTTAGATCATTCTTTTTCTATCTTGCTTTGTGTGATTTCCTCAAGCTTATTCACCATGCATTTAGTCAGGCTAACAAATATTTGTTAGAGTCAGTGTAAGGCACAATTCCTTGCACTGGAAATGGAGCAGCAAACTAAAGAGTAAAAAATTCAGAGACAGCAACAAAGAACAGAGCTTACCCAGAGTTAAGAAAAGGGAGAAGGGGAGTTACTGTTTAACAGACAGAGTTTATGATGGGGATGAAAAAACTTGGGGCATAGATGGTAAAGATAGGTACACAGCATTATGAATGTATTTATTGCCATCAAAATGTATACTTACAAATGGTTAAAAAGATAAATATTATATGAAATGTTACATATATTTTACCACAGTAAAAACAAACAAATATTTTTAAAAAGAGGAGTTTAGGAAGAGCAACAAGCTAAGGTTGGTAAGACACTGAGCTATAAATTTAGCAGCAATTAAAATGAAAAAATTTGGGAAAAAAAACAAAAACAAAACACCTCCAAAACCCAAAAAACTTAGTCTTCATATTACTTAAATTCTAGTGGACTATAATATCCCTGACTTCATGTTTGCTTGCTATTAATAATTTTTCTTTCCTTCTTTTTTTTTTTTTGAGTTGGAGTCTCACTCTGTCGCCTAGGTTGGAGTATAGTGGCATGCTCACAGCCACCACAGCCTTCACCTGCTGGGCTCAGGTGATCTTTCCCTCTCAGCATTCCAAGTAGCTAGAACTACAGGCACATGTCACTATGCCCGGCTAATTTTTTCTTTTTTTTTTTTTTACTTGTTATAGAGATAAGGTCTTATATTATTTTTCATTTGTTTCTAATGGGACTTTCATATTTATAATTTTTATTTTTAATTTTTCTCAGTTCACCTAACTCAATTCTCTTTTTACTGTTTTTCCTCTTTGAGCACTTTCAAACTCTCTCCCTCTAAGAGAGATCCTGTTATCGTTAATGTCCCTAAGACCATAGAACACCATTTCAAGTTTTCTTGGATTTTCTTTGGACAGTTTGTCTTGTGATGTTTATTGTTGACCTACCTTTGACCCTGTTGTCAGTTTATTTTTAATGTTAGGCAAAAATATCTCCTTCTAGAAATTTTTTTCTTCTCATGACTTTTGTGACGTCATTCTCCTAGTTTTCTCTTCTTCTGTTCTTTCCTTAAAATGCTGTTATTCCTCAGTAATTCCTTTGCTGTGTTCACACTGTATACCTTCTTGATGAATATACCATTTATATGCTGATAACATATCACCTGCTTTTAATTACCACTGTTTCCAGTACCAACAAGAAAGCCAGATCTAGAGTAAAAGCTCAATAAAAACATGTTCAGTGAATAACTCCCAAGTCTACATTTCTATCTTGCATTATGTTCCTGTGCTCCAGACTTATATGTATCTCCAGATGACATAAAATACTACATTCTGCAGGTCTAAATCTTAACTGACAGGCTCTCCCATTATCTTCCTTAATTCAAAAAATAAAATGAAATAGGTTTTTAAAAATCCATTCTTCCTCTAATAACTCCCATCTGAAAGAATTATGTTAACATCTATTAAATTATAAACCAGAATGCCATCCTTGACTCCTCCCATCCACTCCCATTTCATGTTTTTGTTCTGTGTAGGTAAATAATGGTCTCATATTTGAGCCTAAAATCAGGAGGTGGTCATGAATTCTAACTTACCCTATAAATATTAAAGCACTCTTTAGTTCCATGACTCTTAAATGGAGGCAATACCACCCCCTACAACCCTCACCTGGACAACCATGTCAGAAGATGTATGGAAACCATCCAGTCTCATTGCTAAAATTGCCACGATGCCATTAATACAATGTACCTAGCTATATTTTTTAAGCCACAAGATGGCAATAAACTACAAGAAAATCCGGAAAGAACACTTTTCTAGCTAAAAAAAAAAGTATGTCATTTCCCAATGTCTAAACAGGAAAAAAATTTTTTTGATTGAAAATGACAAAAAATGAATGAACCTATGCATCCCAATTTTTATTTGTAATGAAGATTATGGATAATTTCTTCCAAATAAAGATTACCAAATGGCACAAAAATTCCTTAATCCTAAAAAAGAACATATTTAACAAATTCTTCATTTTTTAATAATTTAATATTTTGAAAGATCAAGTAAGCAGCAGTGGCAACAGCATACTATATAATCTTTGCCCTCCAAAGACAGCCAAATATCTCTGGTGCCAAGACTGAAGAATTAGGTTGGTTATCAAACTAATACCATTTTTAAAAATTAAAAACAAGCAGCAGCACATTTAATAGTAAGCCACTTTTTCTTGAGTGGCTTATATATGAGCTCCTAAAGCAATTTAAAAATGTTCTTAGAAACAGAAATACATAAGAACCATTGATATTTCCCATGGTTACAATGTTAAAATAGATAATATTCTGAGACAAGGTTTGGCATGCTTATTTAAGAAACCAATTATTTGTTATTTCTTTAAATAATTTGCTTATTTCAATTTAAATTTTGATTTACAATATACTCTTCTGTTCCACAAAATACACCTAAATAGTGAAGTATAATTTAGTCTCTACTTCCTAGCAGAGACATTGTAGAAGTTTACATGTTAAGATCATTGTGCTCCAAAATCAAATTGCCCAGGTTTGAGTCTTGACTCCATACCTTCTTAGATATGTAAACTTGGGAAAATTACATAAACACTCTATGTTTTGGTTTCCTCATCTATAAATGAGAATAACCTAACACTTCAGAGCTGTTGTGAAGATTTAAACAGATGACACATACGAGGAGGGACCCTAAAATATCGGAATTTACTTATAAAAACTGTGTATTTATTCCTAAATGTTTAAACTTTAGTAATCTTCAAAGTACTCTCCATTTGACGCAATACACCTATCAAGATGCTTTTTCCATTGCTCAAGTTTCTGAACTCGTCAATTTTAGTGCTTCTGCTGTTTTTTTGTTTCACCTCTTTCTTACTGGCAATATGTCTCCCTTTGAGGAATTTTTTTCATCCGGGGAAACAAAAAATAAAGTCACTCAGGGTGAGAATGGAGGAATAGAGAAGGATATGGGGTTCACGCTGTTTTTGTCAAAAACTGCTGAACACTCAATGTGGTGTGGACAGGTTGTTCATGTAAATCACCCATCATGAAATGGGCAAATGCACTGAAAGACTCTCCCCCTCAAAATTCATTGAAGCCGAGTGCAGCCTCTCACAACACTAGGTGGTACACTGATGCCAGTTCTGTTGTTTCTGGGGTCTCCCTTTATATAAAGGACAAAAGTCTGACACATAACAAACTTTCAGTAAATGTTAGTTTTATCTGTTGTCCATTACTATTATTATTTCTTATTTTGAAAAATTAATACTGTTACAGGGATCCCTTGGGTCAGGTCTGAAGACAATAGTATTAGAATTTAAACCTAGCAATTCCATCTTATATCATAGCATTCTCCAGGCTAATGATCTCTAGAGAAATAATCCTAAGCAAGTCAATCTCACTAGGTATCGTACCTTTGCAGGTTCCAGATCTGTAAATTTAAGCTGCTCACCAATTAGGAATCCTACTTAACTGCTTTCCAGTTTCTTAAAAAATTTGCACAAGTCCTTACAGGTCCTATCTTGTACAATGTCTATAATTCATGCAACTGTAACATTCCCTCAGGACATATTTACACTGCAGTGCTGCAGAAGCACTTGAAAATGCACTCCACTTCTCTGCAAAGTACTTTAATAAACAGACACCGGAGTGTTGGTATTGGCTGGTCATCACTGAAATATTCAAAGTTAAGATAATGTGTAGGTGACTTCTTCTGTATTTCAAGAGTAGATCTTTGGTTTATATCTTTCCTAAACAGATTAAGAATATAATTCCAACAAGACCAAAATAAAAAATATCTAAGATATTTAAATGAGTTTTTTCTGTCTAACTGTGGCAGGGCTACGCTAGTATTCACACATACCAGGTTCTCCTTTCCTTCATGAGCATATGGGAAAATCACACGTCTGTGACTATGTATATACATACACACACTTATATACACACACACACATATACATATTTTTGACCATGGTTTTCGACTTATAACTCCCATAGCCCTTGTTATTTCCTAAGTGGCTAAAATGATAAGCATATCTTTTGTTAGAGTATTTGGCCTTTTATTCTTGGTTCTGAAGCAGCTTCGGACCAGCTTCAGAATGATAAAGGTGAAAGACAGTCTTTTGTTAAACAGAATCTCTCTCTGACTTTCTCCTGCCCTCCTTCCACCTACTCCTTTCTCCTCTCAAGGCAGTCCATAGAAACTAAAAATATACTCTAATCTTTCCCTGTCTTTCTGTCTTAGAACTGACCATAAGAAAATTCTCTGACCTGCTTTATCTGATTATAGTCATAAGACCCCCATATCAGAAGGGGTCCTACCCCATACTCAAGAAGAAGGAATGCTGCACAGAGAGGCCAAGCATCTGGAGAGGCCTTACTTACTGGGTTTCCCCACTCAGTCTATTAGTATGAGACCGTACTCTTTTTGTCCAGTCACATTTCTACACAGTTGTCCACCTTTCAATCATGCCTATACAATGAAGTCTCTATAAAAGGAGAAGGCAGGGTTCAAAGAGCTTCCAGAAAGCTAGAACACATGAAGTTCCTAGAAGACAGTGCACCTGGGGACAGTGCAGAAGCTCCATACCCCTTCTCCTATATGTATCTCTTCATCTGTATTCTTTGTAATACCCTTTGTAAGAAAGTGATTAAGTATAAGTGATCCCTGAGTTCTGTGAGCTACTCTAGCAAATTAATTGAACCCAAGATAGGGGTTAGGGTAACCCTGATTTATAGTCAGTCAGTCAGATGCATAAGTAAAATAACCTAGGGCTTGTGATCAGCATCAAAAGCAGGGCTCAGTCATGTGGAACTGAATCTTCAACCTTTGAGGTCTGATGTTGCCTCTTGATAGACAGTGTTGGAGGACACCTAGCTGGTATCTGCTGCAGAACTGATGACTTGCTTGCTGGTAAGAAGAAATCCCCACACATTTGGTCATATAAGTGTTTTGTGTTGATTATTGTGGTGAGAGAGCAGAGGAAAAACAGTTTGTTTTCCAATACAACAACCCAGACTTTTCTACTAGGCAGGGCAATGTCCTTATTTTAGCTTATAAAATTTAAGCAGAGGTAGTGAGACAGTCACTTCTGGGCCAGGGCATGTATGACTGCCTCATAGTCATATTCACATTCTTTTTCTTGGAAAATATACACTGAAGCAGTGGCTTCATAAAACAAGAGTCTAAATCCTGAGTCACAGAATAAAAGAGAGCCTCCAATGGCTCAAATTGATCTTGGCGTGATGGTAAAATAAACTTGCATACTATGCCACTGAAATTTAGAAGTTTGTTACTGTAGCATAACCTAGACTAGCCCAATAAATACATGGAGGCACTTCATTTTCCTGCCTATGTACTACCAATTAGGCCACAACAGAGGTAAAATACATAACTAGCAGAGAGAAGTAACAGAAGTTAGAGAACTTAGAAATATAGTAAGACAGCAAATCAGCTTTCCTTATGACATCCTAGAGATCTCATCTGGCACCTTTGTTCTAGCCATGAAACATCTTTGCAAACAGACAAAATATTCAAAGAGTGTTCTTACCTTCGTAACTGAGCATTTTCACTTCTTAATGGTTGCACAGCCAGTGCTATTTCAACTTGAAGATTTGTGTTTCCACTTACTGCTGGAAGCACAGATATACATGCCTCCACTTCTGTAGCCAACCTCTGAATTTCTGAATCCTCTATTAAAGGCAGAAGAAATGAATAAAATCAATATTTTAAGTTATTTTTGGACAAGATTATTAGTACATATTACTAAAAAATACAATTTTATAGATATAAACATACTTGCTATAAATAAACTTAATTCAATTATTTATAAATTTATTATACAAATCCCATTTTTCACTTTTCTGCAGCTGGTATTTTCTTTCTCAGAAGTCTAAAGAAATTAAGTTCAGTAAACTACAGATTAATCTTACATCATAGAATTATTATATTAGTGATTTTTTTCAGCTAAAAAGTCAAGAAGGAATGTGGTTTATACATATCTCTTAGTTCATACTTACCAAAGGACTACAGTCCCATGATTACTATAGGCTTTCCTATAACTGGTCACAGTATTAATATTTATAATACAACCTTTGATCCTGACATAAGCAATTTACTTTTAGGTGATTAGTTTGGCAAAATATTGAGTAAAGGTCTGCTAAGATAAGGTTTCATTATTTAATTTTCTAAAGTAGATTTAATACAACCAGTCACACTTCACTTGATGTGACAACAGAAGGTTGTTATTAATTGTGGAGAGTTATGTTTTTTGGAGGTGGCAAACAGACACAGGTATAGAAGTAGGTAATAGTTCTTGGTCCCTTTATTCCCATTCAAATTTTCTGTGGGCTGAAAAGTCTTAAAATTATATATTAACTTTCTGCTATCCTAAAGAGGTTGAAAGTATATTCTAAATTACAAAAGTGTATTTGATTTGACAGGTATTTTAACATACTGATGAAAAGCACATGCACATAGTAAACAACTGTGCCCAACTACCAAACAGTCTTCTACCAATCTTTTGTAGACTGGTTTCATTCATGAGCTTTGAAGGCAGAGACTTGGGGGCTCTCCCACTTTCCAGAGATATAACCTTGGTCAAATTACTTTTTTTTTTAACAAATTAATATGTTATAAAAGTTATTTAAATTGACAAACAGAAATTATATAATACTTATCATGTAATATGTATACATTTTGGAATGGTTAAATTTAGCTAATTAACATATGTCACCTCACATATTTATCATCTTTTTGTGGTGAAAACACTTAAAATCTACCGTCAGGAATTTTAAAGAATGCAATACATTATTATTAACTACAGTCACCATGTTGTACAACAGACCTCTTGAACTTATTCCTCCTAACTGAAAGTTTATCCTCTGACCAACATCTAAATTTCTTGACTCTTGAAGCCCAGAGTTAAAGTTCTTAAAACTCTTGAAGTTTCCTCATGGTTAAATGGAGATTAAAAACAGTATCTCACAGGGTTGTTGAGAAGATTAAATGAGATACTGCTCACCAAGCCTCAGTTTCCTCATCTGTAAAATGGAAGCAGTAATAGTACCACATAGGGTTGCTGTGAGGATTAAATGAGATAATGCATATAAAACACTTAGCACAGTGCTAGGCACATGATAAGTGTTCAATAAATGATAGTTAATGGTATTATTATTGTTATCATGATTAACTATTTGATTATGAGAACAGCAACAAGCTGAAGGTCTGAAAACACAGCAATTTTAACACACTAAACCTTTGGCTTAATGGTGCTACATTCATGTGGCATTTTAAGATTTTTTTTTTGTCAGTCTACAAATATTAGGTACTCAATCAGTGCTTCCACAATCACTGTGTTTTCCAAGATGACATATCTGTAACTCATTCCAAGTAAAAGCAATTTACTTTAAGATATATGTAAAGAATAAAAACAAATGAATACAACTTGCTTCAAAGACATTTTTCTTGCTTTAAGAAAAAAATCCTAAAAATAAACTGAAAGGGCATAAAAAGGTTTGAGTTACTTCTCAAAGTGAGAAGTATAACTGTTAAACAATATAACAGCTGGCTACTAAAGAAATGGTGAAAAGGAAGTCTATATCTTTTTAAAATAGGAAAAATAATCAGCCTATTCCAAGGAGTTAATCATTTTTAGGGTCCTTTATTAACTATTTTATCTCTATGAATTCTTTTTAATTGAATCTTTTCAAGGTCCATTATCAAGGACAATGAATACACACTTGCAAGCAACACTGAGTATTTAATATTCCTTAACACATTTCAAATCCACAGGAAAGGGATCAAAATCTAAAAAATAAGAATACAACAGGCAGAACTCATTATCTTATTAGCTTAAGATAGTTCTATGGAAAATACCACAAACTCCAA
This sequence comes from Carlito syrichta, assembly GCF_000164805.1. Taxonomy (NCBI): domain Eukaryota; kingdom Metazoa; phylum Chordata; class Mammalia; order Primates; family Tarsiidae; genus Carlito; species Carlito syrichta. Next base: position 281,196 of record NW_007246389.1, on the reverse strand, counting down.
GTCAGTTATTCTAAATTTAAGTGATGGCTAAATAATATGACACTACTATTTAGTATAACACCATGCTACAGAAAATTATAAGAAAGTATTCATCATCTACCTTGTTCTGCTACCAAGGCCTTGAGCTCTCCCAACAAATACTTTATAGTTCTAACTTTTTCAGCCGTCTGGTTCACATTTTTTTCCTTTTGTACATCCTTGACTATTTTTGCATCTTGCACATGTACATTTAAACCCTTTCCTTCACTTGTGTCCTCTCTAATTTGTTCTCTGGTACATTTTTCTTCATTAGTGGCCAAGGAAGCTGGCTGTGATTGAGTGGAGCTTCGGTGTGTTGGATTCTCCAGATGAGTTTCTTTTCCATGAGATCGAAACAAAGACATGTATGTTTGAAAACACTTCAGTAGGTCTACTTCGTTAGGAACTTCTTGTTGTGGCAGAAGCCCATTAGTAAGGTCCAGCTGCTGAAACGTTGGAATAGCTGACATGTCATTCTGGGGCAGGTTACACAGAACTCCAGGACTGGTATGTGAATTCCTCAAAACATCATTACAGTTCACAGAAATTGTTTTACCTTGTGATGAAAATTGGTTGTCACCATCGGTTTGAACTTCCTAAAGAAAGAAAAAACAAATTAAGCCTTCAGAAATATAAGCACTCACTTGTAGGTATTAATTATAACAAACTCAAATCAGAAATGTTAGAAGTATTAGAAACTGAGTTTCTAATGTCTCCAGCTTAAAAACAAATAAGCTGGGTTTCTCCGAAGCAAAACAAAAATTCTAGTTTGGTTTTTTTTCTTTTTTTTTGAGTTGGAGTCTCACTCTGTCACCCAGGCTGGAATGCAGTGGCACACTCACAGCCACCCTAGCGTCAACCTGCTGGGATCCAGTGATCCTTCCGCTTCAGCCTTCCAAGTAGTTGTAACTACAGGCATGCAATACCACGCCCAGCTAATTTTTGATTTATTGTAGAGAAGAGGTCTCACCAAGTTGCCCAGGCTGGTCTCGAACACACAGGCTCAGCCAATTCACTCACCTCAGCCTCCCAAAGAGGTGGAATTACAGTCTGAGCCATCGAGTCCAGCCAATTCTTAATTTCTTAAAGCTTAATTAGTTTACTCTGCAGTATGGAAACATTATAAGGCCATGACTAAAAGACTTTACAAATGTCACCCATGGTTTAAAGGCATCAAAAATTAGACCACCTTGGGACTATTAACAAACATTTCCACTTTGGGAAAAAACGCTTGTGCACAAACATACTTACAGAAATTTTACAGTAGTAAAAAACTGTCACTTAAATGTGTAATCATAGTGTATCCACAAAATACAGTACTAACTACTTATTAAAAATTCATAAAAGGTATACATTAATAAGCATGTTTATAATAAAATGTCAAGTGAAAAAAGCAGTATATAAAACTGTATAAAATTCAAGTCAAGTGTGGTGGCACACGCCTATAATCCCAGCATTCTGAGAGGCCAATGCAGGAGGATTACTTGAGCCCAGGAGTTCAAGACCAGTCTGGGCAACATAGCAAGATCTCGTCTCTACCAAAAAAAAAAAAAAAATTAGCCAGGTATGGTGGTGTGTACCTGTAGTTCCAGCTACACAGGTAGCTGAGGCAAAAGAATCACCTGAGCCCAGGAGGTCAAGGCTGTGGTGAGCTGTGATTGTGGCCAACTGCATTCCAGCTTGAGCAACAGAGTAAGACACCTTTTCACATAATAACAATTTTTTAAAAACTACATAAAATTCAACTGTAATTTTAAAGAGAAAGCAAACAATTTTTAAAAAACCAGAAACCAAAACCTATATAGAGAATTAAATGATTGGAAAGCACTCTACCAGTGTTTGAACAGCAGTTATATGTGGGTGGTGGGTATAGTTGATTTTTTTTCCTACTGATCAATTTCCTTTTTTTTCTTCATTATTGTTATTAATAAAAAGGTAAAACTCTTCTAATAAAAAATAACTTGAAAAAATAATTGGTCTTTACATCCTAGTGCACTAAGAAACGATCAATAAATTCAATATTCCCTGCAGAAGATAACTTCTAAGCAAATAATTACTGGTAAGGTATACAAACTGTACCCACAGAATGAACTAATGGAGGGCAGGGTAGTTGCTGAGGTGACCAGACGGGGGTGGAAGTATATAACCCATAACCAGAATGACCAGAATGTGGAGCGGCCTGAGATTCTAAAAGGTAAGAAGGAGAAAAAATTATTCATATCGCATACTGCTTATACAATAACCAAGCAATTTAATTAGAGCTTATATTCATGCTTTTTAAAACATTATTCATACTAACCAGAACCAGACACAGAATGGCATGGTGCAGCAGGAATTCCATTAGGGTTGTTCTTTGAAGTCAACTTATTCATCAATGACATTTGAGTCTGCACATGCTCACAGAGGGCTTGGTATATTATGGGTGAATACATTCTATAGTGATCTTGCAATGACCAATTTTGGGCTGTGTCTGATGTGTCTCTTTCACTTCTAGCAGAAGCTTCATTAGGTATCTGTTTCCTATTATCTGAAGATGCTAATGTAGAAGAAAAAAAGTTCTTGAAATATGATTCTTCAAAAACTTTTACCCTAAGATCTTAGGAGAAAAAGGGCTCTCAGAAGCAGTATAATTCATCACATACTTCACAAAAGAGCTTTACCACTCCCTAGAGAAAATCACCTCAAATTCTTTTAAAAGGTAGCCAATGAATTAGGTTTCCCCAGTCAAAAATCATCTATACGAATGCTTTACGATCTTCATTCAATTAAATGTTATTTGTAAAACCTCTCCTCCAATTATAACACCTTTCTTAAGGTTGTTATATTGTCCCTAAAGTTCAATAAAACTCTCTCACCTTGACCCTTGTCTATTTAATGCTCTCAGGGGAAAATGGAAGAGGAAAGACAGAACAGTTTGTAACAATTCTGATGCCTTGACAGTTAAAAAAAAAATCAGAGTCTTGCAATCACTAGGAAATCCAACTTAATCTAAACATTAAATCCTCAAAAAAACCATCTTAACCTGGCATTTAAAGTTTTCCAAAACTTGACCACAACCTACTTTTTTCCCATCATCCCCAGCTGGGATTTTTCATTCCAGGCAAGTTAACTCGATACCCAACAAGCCTTTCTTACTTTCCTGTAACACTGCTCATGATGAACTGTTTCTTCCAATTCAATTCTACCCATGGAAGAAAGTTTCTTTCTTCCATGAAGTCTTTTCTAGTCCAATCATTCCAGTTCAGAGGCTACTCTTCACCATCCCAGACTACAGACTGTCTATTCAAATCATATAGCATAGACATATTGCCCCATATTGCTTATCTTTCATTCTCTTGTCCCTCCGACTAAACTATAAACTTCTTTAGGCAGGGCTGTACGTTACACTTCATTATTTTCTGTTATAGAGTCTGGTATCACTCTATGTACAAAGTAGAAATCTGGTATTAATAAAGTAATAAATGAAAAAACAACCTTTTCTACATAGCACTACCCTACAGGTTGGTTTAAACATCTGAATTCTATTTCCCTAATAATATCCCCTTTCCCAAATGTTTTTTTAAAGAACTATTAACAGAAATGGGAGTGGTAAATTAAATCACAGGTTACCAGGGTACCAGATAAATTTAGAAAAGTATATAGCTTTTAGTAGTACCTGCCAAAGCTAAATATACATATATTCCATTAATACAGCAACTGCACTCCCAGGTAAACCTCTAACAAATGAATGCTTATGTCTACTAAAAGACATGAGTGAGAATGCTTACAACAGCTTTATTTTCAGTAGCTGAAAACTGAAAACACCAAATAGTCATGAATAATAGTAATAAATAAACTGTGGTATACTATTCTAGAATACTATACAGCATTGAAAAAGAACAAAGCACAGATATATACGACTACTTGGATGAATTTAACAGACATAGGTCGAATGAAAGATGTCAGACACAAGAGTACACAGCATTCGACTGTATTTATATGAAGTTCAAAAACAGGCAAAATGGGCCAGGTGCAGTGGCTCACACCTGTACTCCCAGCACTTTGGAAGGCTGAGACAGGAAGACTGCTAGAGCCCAGGAGTTTGAGACCAGCCTGGGCAACATAGTGAGATGTCATATCTACAAAGAAATCAAAAAATTAGCTGGGTGTGGTGGCATGTGCCTCTAGTCCCAGTTACTTAGGAGGCTGAGATAGAAGGGATGCCTAAACCCAGAAGGTTGAGGCTGCAGTGAACTGTGATTGTGCCACTGCACTCCAGCCTGGGTGACAGAGTGAGACCAAAAACAAAACAACACAAACAAGCAAAATGCACAAATGAAAACAGAAGTCAGAAAAGTGGTTACTCAGGGACGAGGGTATAAGTGGTGAGGATACTGATAGGGAGGGAGCATTGCAGGGTGCTAAAAATGTTCTAGATCCTAACCTAGATGATGACCATGGGTGTATACATATGCAAAAATGTACTGGAATTTATGTACTTTAAAATTATTTATGAAAATTACTCCTGGAGGAAGTGGCAAGATGGCGACGGGGCAAAGCGGTCTGTGAAGCCCTCTGCAAAGGAGATCTGCAGTGGGTCTCTGACTCTCGCCCCTGGGGTGCTACGGACCCCAGCAAAGCAAGCCTGCTCTTCATACAGAGCTCAGCCGTTGCCACCGCTGCGGCATCGCGACGGACTGGACAATCACTGCGGCACAAACGGTGCTGCCGCTGCTGTCGCAGCCACCCCCCCACACACTGCTGTCGCCGCCACGGCCAGCGTGATGGCAGTAGCACATCATACCACCCAGGCCGGAGGCGACCCACTTCAAGCCACTTCAGGGAAGATCTGCTGGGATCGCTGCCACCTCTCCTGTGACTGAGAAATCCTGGCCGCCCGCCCTGTGTCTCCTGTTGTCTGCCCTGAGGCAGGCAGCCATCTTGTTCCTGTCCAGCCCCACACCCTGTGGGGCGAGCAGCTGAGATAGCACCACCTGCTGGCGATCCAAGGGAGTAAAACTACAACACCACTGCAAGAACAGATTCCAGGGCAGTGGGAACTGGGCTCCACATTATCCACACACCTGTCAGTGAAAACCAGGACCTGCAGATAGACTTTGAATCACAGCTCCCCCCTTAAGTAAATCTCAAAACTGCACAAAGGATCACCTCCAACCTTCAGTGCAACTCCAGAATTGAACAAAGTAAGAGGGCATACATAAAGAATAGGAAATTGAACAAACAGAAGTAAAACCAATCCCTTTACCCCTGAATAACAGAATTAAAGAAGACGGTGACGTGGAGGAAAAGAAAAAGTAGGGAGGAGGAAAAACCGCACAAATGAAGAAAAACCAAAAGAAGAATATAGGTCTCACACAGACCCCTGGGAAATCAGACACTGAGAAAACAGATTCACAACAATGAACACAAACAATGAAGAGCCCTCAGAATGACTGGTTTCATGCAACAAACCCAGACATCAAGAAATTAATGGAGAGAATTTAAAAAATTGAGGAGAGACATGAGGAAAATAGGAAGGAGCTGATGTCAGAAAGGGCAGCAGTAAAGAATACTGTGATGGAAATGAACAACAGACTAATTAGCATGGAAAGCAGGATCAGCCAAGCAGAAGAAAGAATCTCAGAGCTCAAAGACCAAAACACAGAACTAACCCAAACTGTCAAAAGCATAGAAAAGAAGCTCAAAAAGACAGAACAAAACCTGCAAGAGATGAATGATCACTTCAAGAGACCAAACCTAAGAGTAATTGGGCTTCCTGAGGCAGAGAGAGAAACAGAAGCCACACTGGAACAAACATTTCATGAAATCATTCAAGAAAACTTCCCTCATCTCATTAAGGATGAAAAAATCCAAACACAAGAGATTCAGAGAACCCCTGCAAGACAACAAATGAGAAGACCAACTCCCAGACACATAATAATTCGCCTAAACAAAGTAGCTATAAAAGGAAAAATCCTAAAGGCAGCAAGAGAAAAAGGCCAGACTACCTACAAGGGAAAACCAATTAGAATAGCAGCAGATTTATCCACAGAAACCCTGCAGGCCAGGAGAGCCTGGAGCCCTATCTTCAAAGTTCTAAAAGAGAAACAATTTCAACCAAGAATAACCTACCCAGCCAAACTAAGCTTCATTAGTGAGGGAGAATTGAAATCTTTTCCAGATATCCAATCCCTAAGAACCTACACTGCCACCAGACCACCTCTACAAGAAACACTTAAGAAAATACTGAACACAGAAGAAAAAGAAAAAAGGAACAACAGGATTCTTCACAAGAGTACAGGCAAAAGATTAAAAACACACATGAACCAACTCCAAAACCCAAAGAAAGACAACAAACAAACAGGAACAACTCTGTAAGAACCTTATGACAGGGATCAACTCTTGCATTTCAATCATTAGCCTAAATGTAAACGGACTAAATGCACCAGTGAAAAGACATAGAATTGCAAAATGGATAAAATATCATCAGGCAACAATCTATTGCCTTCACGAGACTCACCTCACTAGAAAGGACACCCACAGACTCAAAGTAAGAGGATGAGAAACTTTCAGGCGAACGGAATACAAAAGAAAGCAGGAGTAGCGATCTTAATTTCAGATAAAATACCCTTCAAGCTATTAAAAATCAAAAAAGATACAGAAGGCCACTACATAATGATAAAAGGCTCAATCCATCAACAAGAAATATCTATTCTAAACATATATGCACCGAACATAGGTGCACCAACTTTCATAAAGCAACTTCTTGGAAAACTAAAGAAAGATATTGACTCTAACACTATCATAACTGGGGACTTTAATACCCCACTCACAACCCTAGACAGATCATCAGGACAAAAAATCAGCAAGGAGATCTGGAACCTCAATGTGACTTTGGACCAAATGGACTTAATTGATACCTACAGAACACTCCATCCAAAGATCACAGAATACACATTCTACTCATCACCACATGGAACATATTCTAAGATCAGCCACATACTCGGCCATAAATCAAGCATAAGCAAATTTAAAAGGACCGAAATTCTACCAAGCACCTTCTCGGACCACAGTGGAATAAAAATAAACATTAACACCAACAAAGTCCCCCCAAAACCCACAAAGACATGGACACTAAACAGCATGATGCTAAACAACTCCTGGGTCAACGACGAAATCAAAACAGGGATCAAAAGATACCTGGAAACAAATGAAAATGCAGAAACATCTTACCAAAATCTCTGGGATGCCCTGAAAGCTGTAGTAAGAGGGGAATTTATATCCCTACAAACACACATGAAGAAAATGGAAGGAACAGAAATTCACAACCTAACAAGCCACCTAAAGAAGCTGGAAAAGCAAGACCACAAAAAACCCTAATTTCAGCAGAAGAATCCAGATCACCAAAATAAAAGCCCAAATCCAGGACATAGAAGACAAAAAGATAATAGAAAAAAATCAATGAAACAAAAAGCTGGTTCTTCAAAAGGATAAACAAGATCGATGGTCCCCTAGCTAGACTGACCAAGAAAAAACGAGAAAAAAACCAAATAAGCACAATCAGAAACACAAAAGATGAAATCACATCTGACCCTGAAGAAATACAAAAGATCATTAGAGACTACTATGTACACTTCTATGGAAACAAACTTGAAAACCTTAAGGAAATGGAGGACTTTCTGACATCACACAACCTACCTAGGTTGGAACAAGATGAAA
>NW_007246389.1:271846-273098 GCF_000164805.1 Carlito syrichta | reverse complement strand
CCCAGCAGGTCGAGGCTGCGGTGGCCGGGAGCGGCCACTGCATTCCAGTCTGGGCGACAGAGTGAGACTTCAACTCAAAAAAAGAAAAAGATGGAACTCTCCCCAAATCATTTTACGAAGTCAACATCACATTGATACCCAAGCCAGGTAAAGATTCAACAAAGAAAGAGAACTACAGGCCAATATCTTTGATGAACATAGATGCTAAAATTCTCAACAAGATCCTAGCAAACCGGGTTCAGCAATACATCTCAAAAATCATCCACCATGACCAAGTAGGCTTCATTCCTGGGATGCAAGGCTGGTTCAACATTCGTAAAACCATAAATGTAATTAAATACATCAACAGATGTCAAAACAAAAACCACATGATCATATCATTAGATGCAGAAAAAGCTTTTGATAAAATCCAGCACCGCTTCTTGATAAAAACCCTTGAACATCTAGGCATACGGGGAACATACCTCAAAATAGTAAAAGCCATCTATGAGAAACCCACAGCCAGCATACTCCTAAATGGACAAAAATTGGAACCAATTCCCCTGAAAACTAGAACTAGACAAGGATGCCCACTCTCACCCCTCCTGTTAAACATAGTATTGGAAGTCCTGGCTAGAGCAATCAGAGAAGAGGAGGCAATCAGAGGTATTCAAATAGGAAAAGAGGAAGTCAAGTTATCTCTCTTTGCAGATGATATGATTGTGTACCTTGAAAACCCAAGAGAATCTGTTAAAAGCCTCCTTACATTGATAAAGGCCTTCGGCAAAGTCTCAGGATACAAAATAAATGTACAAAAGACAATCGCATTTCTCTACACCAATAATAAACAAACAGAAACCCAAATAAAAAACACAATTCCATTCACAATAGCCACATAAAAAATGAAATACCTTGGCATCTTCCTAACCAGAGACGTGAAAGACCTTTACAAGGAAAATTACAAAACACTACTCAAAGAAATCAAAGCTGACACGAACAAGTGGAAAAATATCCCATGCTCATGGATTGGAAGAATCAACATTGTGAAGATGTCCATCTTACCTAAGGCAATCTACAAATTCAATGCAATACCCATTAAATTACCAACAATATTCTTCTCAGACCTAGAAAAAACAACACAGGAATTCATATGGAAACACCAACGTCCAAGAATAGCCAGAACAATCCTCAGCAAAAAAAACAAAGCAGGTGGTATCACAATACCAGACTTCAAACTTTACTATAAAGCTACCATCATCAAAACAGCTTGGTA
>NW_007246389.1:270260-271826 GCF_000164805.1 Carlito syrichta | reverse complement strand
CCACATGCAGAAGATTGAAACAGGACCCCTATCTATCCCCATGCACAAAGGTTAACTCCAAATGGATCAGAGACCTAAATGTAAAACCTCAAACCATAAGAACCTTAGAAAATGAAGGAAATACCCTCATGGAAATCGGAACTGGCATCCAATTCCTGAACAAAACCAGAAACCCACAGGTCATAAGAGAGAAGATAGACAAGTGGGACCTTATTAAACTGACAAGCTTCTGCAAAGCCAAAGAAACCATCAAGAGAGCAGGGAGACAGCCTACAGACTGGGAAAAAGTATTTGCCAACTCCAGGTCTGACAAAGGCTTAATATCCTGGATCTACAAGGAACTGAAACGTACTGAAAAGAAGAAAACAAACAACCCCATTATAAAATGGGCAAAAGATACGAACAGACACTTCACAAAAGAAGACATCCGAGCAGCCAACAAACACATGAAGAAATGCTCAACCTCACTAATCATCAGGGAGATGCAAATCAAAACCACACTGAGATACCACCTACCTCCAGTCTGGCAATTATCAATAACTCAAAAAATAACAGCTGCTGGAGAGGGTGTGGCGAAAAGGGAACACTTCTACACTGTTGGTGGGAGTGTAAACTAGTGCAACCTCTGTGGAAAGCAGTGTGGTGATTCCTAAAAGCTCTAAAAATCGACCTTCCATATGACCCTACAATCCCCCTGCTGGGAATATACCCCGAAGAACTCAAATCACTCTATAAAAAAGATACCTGCACACGTATGTTTATCGCAGCGTCGTTCACAATAGCAAGAACCTGGAAACAACCATGCTGCCCATCAAAAGAGGACTGGATTAAAAAATGTGGTACATATACACGATGGAATACTACGCAGCCATAAAAAAGAACAAAATCATGAATTTCGCAGCAACCTGGATGGAACTAGAGTCTATAATACTGAGTGACCTCTCACAGAAACAAAGATCCGAGTATCACATGTTCTCACTCATATAATGGACCTTGAACATCCAATGTAATACTATAAGAAAATGACTGACGGTACTGGGAAACTATGGGGGGGGATGGGATTAACAGTAGCAAGTATCTGCCTGGGGATGGGAAAACACCTCTTATCAACAGGGTGCCTGAATGAAACGTAATTGTACACCTAACCCTTAACTGTACCCCACAAAACCATAATAAAAAATATTGATTAAAAAAAAAACGATGTCTTATTTTCTCAGATTAAATACTAACTAGCAACAGTGAGAACTGTTAAACATTTATTGTGAGTATATTTTTGTATGTCTTTAGTGTGCCTGGTAATGTACAGCAAGCTACTCTGTTGGAAACTTTCAATTACCTGACAATGCTCAGATCTCAATCATCAGCATCACTGCTTTCTTGAACTAAAGATCTAATTTTTTACAAGCTTTTGGGCCTCTCATCCTTAATATTCCAAGAGAACTTACATTTGCATATTAGAAACTGAATTCATAAGAGTTAATGGCATCATCTTTCACCAAGTTCTTCAAACTAAGTCAAGCAGGAGATATCCTTAATTTCCGATTCTCGCTCATGTCCTCTGTACCC
>NW_007246389.1:248916-270240 GCF_000164805.1 Carlito syrichta | reverse complement strand
GTCTGGGGACGGGGAAACACCTCTTATCAACAGGGTGCCTGAATGAAACATAATTGTACACCTAACCCTTAACTGTATCCCACAAAACCATAATAAAAATATTGACTAAAAAAAAAAAGAAAATGCACACATTCTAAAAAAAAAGAAAAGAAAAGAAAATTACTCCTTGATGTTTACAAACTGAAAAATACTAAATGTTTTAAAAGTATGGAATCCTGGCGGGGCTCAGTGGCTCAGCCTGTAATCCCAGCACTTTGGGAGGCCGAGGCGAGTAGATTGCCTGAGTCCGTGGGTTCGAGACCAGCCTGGGCAACTTGGCGAGACCTCATCTCTACAATAAATCAAAAATTAGTCAGGCATGGTAGCATGTGCCTGTAGTTCTGGCTACTCTGAAGGCTGAGGCAGAAGGATCACCGGAGTCCAGCAGGTCGACGCTAGAATGGCCTTGAGTGTGCCACTGCACTCCATCCAGGGCAATGGGGTGAAACTCCTACGCAAAAAAAAAAAGTATGGAATTCCTCAAATAATGTAAATATATGATATATAGTTCACTGAAAATAAAAACATTGCTAAAAGCATAAAACTTACAAGTAAAAGCAAAAATTGAAAAATCTAAAGGCAAATTAAATATTATAACCAGTGAAAATAGAAAAAAAAAGTTTAGGAAAAAGGCTTAATATTTGACTATGAAAATAAATGAAGATATCAGATGCTTCCATTTTGACTTGTGGTATGCTTCCTTTTGGTATGAACTGTTCCTATGAATGTACTTTGCAGACCTAAATACAAGTTTTAACACATAATAGCTGAGAAAACTTAGGTAAATTACTTAACTTCTCTTTACCTTCTCCTCACTAGAAAAATGCTATAATATCTACTTTATAAGATCACTATGAGAAATAAATATAAGATAACACTTGAAAGTTCTTAAATCAATGTCTAACATACAGTAAAAACTCAGTAAATGTATCACCAAAGAGCTATAAACTCAACAAATATATTCACAAGTCATGCTGTCTGATGTCAATAACATAGCTCTGAACATGTCCCCTCTGAGGTGATTAAAACCAAAAGTAATAAACAGTTATCACCTTCACTATCTAAACAGATGAGCCAAAACAAAGTTGGTTAACAAACTTATATAAAGCAAATATTTCAATTTTATAATAAATCAAATGGAAAAGTACCGTCTACCCTCTAAAATATTTCAATTTTGAAATCCAGAAGGATAGAGGCGAGGGCATAGCCTGTGGCCATCTAGCACATCACTCATCCTTCCCTCAGGATTCCTGGGTCTCTTCTGCTCTCAGATTTCCTTTGCCCCTTAAGATAAGAATTGTCTGGTTTGAGGAACTCTCAGATTTCACACTTACAGGCCCAGGTGTTGGTTCTTATTCATCTTCTTTTCAAAGTATAGCTTTTACGATCCCTGATAAAGCTGAGCTACAATATTATGCTTCTGCCAGCAGATGTCATCATCAAACCTAAGTTAATAAATTCTGGCCAGGTGCAGTGGCTCACACCTATAATCCCAGCACTTTGGGAGGACTACGTGAGAGGACTGCCTGAGCCCACAGGTTCGAGACCAGCCTGGGCAACTTGACAAGACCTCCTCTCCACAATAAATCCAAAAATTAGCTGGGTGTGGTGGCACGTGCCTGTAGTTCTAGCTACTTGGGAGGTTGAGGAGGATCACCTGAGCCAGCAGGTCGAGGCTGCAGTGGCTGTGAGCATGCCATTGCACTCCAGCCTGGGTGACAGAATAAGACTCCTACTCAAAAATAAATAAATTAATTAATTAAATAAATAAACTCCAAGTAAACTTTTATAAAATCAAAGTCTTAGAATTAAAATGCCTTATTTTGTTCCATTATAAACTCAATTCATATGAAATTCTACTGATAATGTTGAATACTTAAGGTATAAAGTCTTACAGCAAATAATCCAAGACAAGCTAGAAATCTTAAGTTGATATAAAGGAAAGACTGCAGTTATATTACTAAAATCCAATTTTAAAATAAAACAAATCCAAATAAGCCTGTTACTAAACAAATAACAAATAAGAAGTACACTCTTGCTTGTTAATTACACCAAAGCACAACACATGAAAATTTTACATAACAGATCAGGATGACAATATGTTTAATTGGTGTCAGTTGATAACTAGAATTCATGAAAGGAATGTATTCAGTTATTCAGTCCATGAAACTTTTAAAAATCCTTTAATTCTAGCTGTTGTACAAGAATTGGCTGTTGTTTGGTTGCACAAGAATTTTCTGACAGGTAAGTTATTCCTGCCACTCAAATATAGAACAAACATCTAGTGCAAATAAAAGCCACTGGATGCCTATAAGTTGATATACATAAGAATATCTAGCCTTAATGGGGGGGAAATCAATGCTCAAAGGATTCTGTCAGTGGTGGCTTATTTCCCCAAGATAAAGGCAGTAATATATGTTTTACTAAAAGCAGAATCATGAAGTCATTCAACAGTTATCAAATGCACAAAGTTGTTTCTTAAAAAAACTTTTTTCTACTGTCAGAAGCACTCCCAAGTAAGCTCAATACACTTCTGCAACTGCCTCTCTGCCTCCTTACTCCCAGAATATATCGAGGTAGGCTTACTTGACTCCACAGACATTCAATGATCAGCTAAGTCTCAGAGAGAAAGTATATAAAGAGGTCATGCCCCAGAAGACAGCTAACACAAAATAACAAAATAATGTGTGTTGAAAGCAAAATGATACATAAATTCTAGTTAATACGCTGTTATCAATTCCTTAGAGTTCTACTTATAAGATTACCTCTCCTGGAAAGAGACAGAAAGTGATGAGCATGGCTTTTGTGAATGGTTGCACACTGTGATAACAGAGCAAAACCTTATACTGGTTAATAGCAGCCACTTCCCCCCGCCCCACGATATTTCTAAATAGTGTTACAATTTGGTAAATTTTTTAAAAACAGTACTTGAATCAAAGGGAAGGAGGCTTCTCATCTAATTACTTAACCTTACAAATAAATAAGTCAATGAGAACTAATTTCGAATATTGCAACCCTAAAGAAGTTTGTCCTACAGAAGTAGGTCCTTTCTGCTGATAATGAAAATATGGAGGAACAATAAGAAGAATATAGTGCCCTGATAACAGGCCAGAACTGCCTCTCTGGCTCTAATCAAAATAATAATTTAATGCTACAGATCCAGAATGCCAAAATCTTCCATCTCCCACTCCAAATCCATCCTCCACTGGTCTCCATCCTGCTCTCCCTTAGATGCCGATCCATATGGATTACACTTGCTAAGACTATCCATGGGTCTCTCCTGCTTTTACATGTTTTGCTGTGTATACCAAGAAACCAAGGCTGTGATCTAAGCTCTTTACTAGGCCATTTCTCAGGACTGTGTTTATAGCAAGGAACTCAGAGTTGAGGCAATGTTTCCCTCTGGGACAAGCACAGCCTTGCTTACTGCTCACTATCAGAGTGACGGATTCCCCAAACTCAGTGTTTCTCAGCTGCAACTTAAACCTACAGCACCCACAGCACCCATCTGGGTGTATCACATCACCCCAATGGGAATCAGGGGAGGAGAACCAGTGCAAATATGCTGATGCATACGCCGCTTGCTGTGTTATGAGTAATAAAGTCCTTTGTTTCTCACCCAGTAGCCTTGTATCTTCTGCCAGCACCATGACAAAGTAAGCCTAACATATTAGCTTGTAAAACTCAAATCCAAGACCTGATATACATCAACAAAGCTCCAGTTGGGTTCAATCCAAAGGGAGTCTTGGCATATCAAGCAAAGGAAGAAGCATGAATTCAGAGTATGTATTTATTCCTGCTCCCTCTCTATGAAGTCACCTTGGGCTGCCTTTGTCCTTTCACTGAAGTTCACTGCACTTCTTAAGACAGCCTATTCTATACACAATATCCCTTTTTAAGTCCAGTAACCTCTTCCTCTCCTAATCCCTTAAAGTCTAGAGATGATAACAGCTGCTGCAGCTGCTAGCACTAGGCTAGCACAATCCTTATGGTTTTCCTGTACCCCTACGCATATCTTTGCAATAAGTCCCTCTGTAAATAAACCTTCCTCAACAGACCTAAATTTGAGTGTTGTTATCCATTTCCTGTTGGAACTCTGACCAAAATAAGCAATTAGGTCAGGATCCAACAAGTTGCTATCATGACACCCACTGTCAACCATATACATCCCAAATGACAGTTTCTTGAGGAAGGGTGCCCTGTATAAAAATAACCTGCCTTGAGACAAAAAGTGGGGTACTGGAGGAATAGGTGCTACCACTTCTTTTTTTCTCCATTAGGTCTCAATAAATAGCCTTCTGCTTTAAGAATTAAGACCAGGGTTTAGCACACTTTATCTTAAAAGGCCAGAAAGTAAATATTTTGGGTTTCAAGAGCCAAATGATTTGTGACAACTACTCAACTCTGTCATTGCTGCACAAAAGCAGCAAAAATAGAATACACTAATAAAATAGCATGGCAGAATTCTAGTAAAACTTTATTTACAAAATAAAATTACTATACATTATTTATAAAACTGACTGTAGTATGCTGACCTGACTTAGACCAATGTTGCCCAATAGAAATATAATGCAAACCATATATGTAACTTAGTATTTCCAGTAGTCACATTAAAAAGTAAAAGTAGATAAAATTACTTTTCATCATGTTTTATTTAAATCAATATACTCAAAATACTAACATTTCAATGTGTAATATAAAGAACTGAAAGTTTACTTTTTGTATTTATATCTTCTAAAATCAGCATGTATTTTACACAAAGCACATCTCAAACTGAATACTACATTTTCATCAGAAATACTTGGATTGTATTTAGATTTAATAAAATATACAGTTGAAAAAGTAGAATCACATACTAGAGTTATTCCAAATATACTTTTATAATAACTGGATCAAGTATCAGTTTTCAAATCTAAATTCAAATTAAATAACACTAAAAATACAATTCCTTGATTGTATTAGACATATTTCAAGTGCTCAATAGCCACATGTGGCCAGTGGGTACCATCTTGAACAGTGCAGGTCAAGATAATATGAGGCTAAACGTGACTGGCCTCCAGGATGGGTTAGAGAGTACTGAAGTAAACCACTTCCCTTGCTTTAGTTGTCTAATTCAGGACTATTTGGAACATCAACCTCTAGTGCAATGAAAGTTCTACACTTATTTTCTCAACCCTTGTCTGTATCCTAATCTAACACCCAGGGCTACTATCTTAGATGACTTTCTAGCCTTCATCCCTTGCTCAAGCTGAATCCAAATATGCATGACAGTGCTGACCTTTCTGCCTCACCTGAACTGTAGAACTAGCTGATCTAATTCTTGTCCATATGAATTCCCATTGTGGACTTTTCATCTCAGTTTTGGGCTATCTTGTTCCATAGGCCTCCAAGGAACAACATAATCCAAACTTGCTTGTTCTAAACTGATTGCTGAATTATTACACTTAATTAAGTCAGCAAAGTTAACTGTAAGGATGTAAAGTACCCTTGGCTACATTCACTGTCAGCAGCGGCAGGCTCTCTTTCCTCATCTATCCAACTTCGAATTTTACCTTCTTATTTACCATGTATCCTAACCATGGAGCTCAACAAGTTCTGCTCCTGACCAACTTAGGATATATTAATACATACAAAATAATGTTAAAGCAACTATTCTAACTATACATCTGAAATGCAACTAATTTGTGATTATCTATGAAAATAAGTGGCAGGGGAACAAAGATAACTCTGTATGTCTCCTAAATGCAATTCTGAGTTTGAATCATTGCTACAAAATCCAGACATAGTCTCTTTTTCTACTTCTTTTTGGGAAAGTGATAGTAAGCAAAATGACTTCTTAGCAATTAGAAACTGAATAGAAAAAGAGAAGCATAAAGCATATACAAAGCTAAGTAACCAATACCAATTATTAAAATGTAAGTTAACTACATAATCCTGATAATTTATCAAAGTTCCCACAATTCAAGATTATCTTTTAAAAAAAATAAGAAAAAACGCTTACACATTTCTTTCCGGACTGCTGAAGAAATAGTATGTTTTTCATGTCCTTTCTTTTTAGGAAACCTTCTCCCTTCTAAAAGTCTAGAATTAGATCTATTTTCTGAGTATGCTGTTTCTGAGCCTATTAACAATTTAAACACAAATATGTTAACATTAAAAGAACAATTCAATTGAGAAAAGGTAATCAGCAAAGAAGCATTTAAAAGAATAAAACCTGAATCTTCATTTCTCAAAATGTCCCGTAGCAAAGAAGCACAACCATCAAGCCCCTGCACAGTTTCAGCCTGCAAAGATAAAGTCTTTTAAAATATACTTGTATATAGCATGTTAGTGTTTGGGGAAAAAAATATGTAGTTTAAAATTTCTTTGTTTACAAGTAATTGATTACTGGTAGAAAACATGCTTTAAAGCAACAGACTTCATATTTCCTTAGAGCAATTAATATTTCAACTTTCCATTTTATTCCAGCTTTTACTTGAAGGCTAATAAGTAGTGTGTACTGTATTCAATTTAATCTTACCTGACTTTCCGAATCAGAATAGATGCAACAGCCAGAATCTGCATTACAACGTGCTATTTTTCTTAAATGGGTCCTAGAAAACAAGGTCATTAATATTCTTACAAATAATACAAACTTTTTCCCCAAAAATATAAGTAGTCATTTTCTTTACAGCAAATGTTAGATGAGAAAAATTGCCCAATCATGTATAAGATGGGTTTACAAGGACATTATGAAAATTGTAAAGACTGTTAAACACCAAAATGATTAACACAGGTAGGTATGAAAAGTTACTAGTGAAGGTAGGGGCACATTAGTTTTCTGGAGTAGGCAAAATGTAGACCAGCCCAAAAACCTGAAAAATTTCTTGTGAAATTTCCTGAAGTTGTAAACTTCTTTAAGTACTTACCCTTTCTTTCCACTTGTTAATTTAGCAGGTACAGCATGCTTTCCTGAAGATAATACCTATGACATAATGTATTATGTTATAGTAGACATACAAATATCTTCTATTATATTCCATTATGTTATAGCAGACATACAAATATCTTTCTACTATACTATACATATAATCTATAAAATCTGAAATGTCATTTTCTTTTTTTAATCTTCCCAAACTGACTCTGTACCCATCAAACAATAACTTCCCATCCCTTATCCCCCCAACCCTGGCAATCTCCATTCTACTCTCTATGAATTTGACTAATCTAGGAACCTTATGTAAGTGAAATATTTGTGCTTCTGTGACTGGTTTATCTCATTTAGCATAATTATATTCCAGCTTCATCTATGTTGTAGCATGCCAAAATTTTTGTTCCTTTTAAAGAAATAATAACATTCCATTGTATGTATATATCACGCTATTTTTTTAATAATTGAGATATACCCTAAAAACCCACAATTTTAACTCTTGTACAATAAACTTATTCTATATAAAATGACAAGCAACACATATATTTGCTCCTTAAGTCTACTTAAGCTGAAAAAGAAATTGAGATCTTATTTTAAACCAGAAGAAGTACCTACTGTAGTAAGCTCAGACTTTATCAATCCCTTAATATGTTTAACCGTCTCAACAAGTTAATTCAACACACAAGTTAATTCAAGATATAGAATAGGCAACCCCCTCAAGTCCCCTCCCACTGTGGGAGCTTTTCTGTCCTCTCAATAAATCCAGCTTTCTAAAAAAAAAAAAAGAAAGAAAAAGGTATATAACAGTTCTTAACTCTGGCTCCCTTTATCTATATTCTTTAGAATGCCTGACAAGACCAGCACATGAAAACTCTACCATTCCTTCTTATCTACAACTCATTCTCTCAATCTTTCTTTTTAAACTCATATAGCAATGTTGTTTTTAAATTTTGTTTTAAAAGTAAAATTAGTGGGTTACCTTTGGTGTAGAAAAAAATATGTTTGCTTTTACATGTATCCAATATCTTGGGAGTTATGCAAGAAACAGTTAATTGTGATTGCCTCTGAGAAGGGAAGCTGAGTATCCGGAGGACAGAGCAAGAAGGAAGACTTTATACAGAATACCTTTTATATATTAATAACATTATATCGGATAAACATAATCTTTATTTAAAATACATATTTTTAAAAACATGAGTTAAATTCCCAAACTCACCCTCAATCCCATCCTCCACATGTAGTCACTATTGGCAATTTCATTTATGATTACCTATTTCATCCCAAGAGAGCTCTGAGCAGTTAACTACCACACTTTCTCAAGTTATATAATATTCTATTATTTGCTTAAATATGTATTCCAACCTTCTAAAAATGCTACTCAGAATACATTTTTAAAAACTGGCTTGATAAGAGTTATACCTCTCCTTGAGATAACCTGGAATATGATAAAGGATAATGAAGCCAGCAGTGAGAACTAACACTGTAGGAAATGAGACCTTCGATAATGTAGCTCCACTGGTCTCTGCATCACATTTTTGGCTTCTTTCCCTGTGGTATATCTATTTGGTGTCCTGGCTAGAATAACAATAAAAACCTAAGCCATGGTGCTGTTACACCACAGATCAAGCCTCAAAACAACTACCACAATTACTGTCTTTCAAAAAAAAAAAAGGACAGTGTCTGAGGTAAATGTCTGGCATAATTGTAAGATTATATGTGGCATTTCTCAAAAAAATATACACATAAAGCTAGAAAATTACCCATGATAAAAAGCACCCTGAAACAGTAACTATCATATTGGAATATTTCCTTCCAATTTTCTGCACTTTTTGTTTTGAACTAATAGCACAAAGAAGTCCTATATATGCTTCACCCAGATTCCATGACCCTTGACATTTTACATTTGCTATGTTCTCCTTCAATGTATATTCAGCCTGAAACATTTCAAAGTTGCAGACATAATACTCCTTTACTCCTAAAACTTTCCTGAGAACAAGACCATTCTCTAGTATAACTACAGTATAATGATCAAAACCAGGAAATTAACACTGATACAGTATTTTGATCTAATGTACAGACTTTATTCACATGCTGCCAATTATCCCAATACTGTCCTTAGCAGGAAAAAAAAAAAAAACCAACTCTGGTCCATGTCCAATCCAGGACATGTTGAATTAGATTGTCATAGCTTTTTTTACTCCTTTAATCTGTAACAGATCCTCAGGCTATCATTCACTGACTCTTATAAACCTGACATATTTAAAGAGTACTGGCCAGTTATTTTATAGAATGTTCCTCAAATTAAAATTTGTCTGGGTCAGACTCCGTGGCTCAGCCTGTAATTCCAGCAATTTGGGAGGCCGAGGTGAGGGGATTGCCTGAGACTAGCCTGGGCAACTTGGCAAGATCTCGTCTCTACAATAAATCAAAAATTAGCCAGGTGTAGTAGCACACACCTGTAGTTCTGGCTACTTGGAAGGCTGAGGGGAAAGGATGGCTGGAGTCCAGCAGGGAGATGCTAGGGTGGCCATGAGTGTGCCACTGCACTCCAGTCTAGGCAACGGAGTGAGATGCCAACTCAAAAAAAAAAAAAAAAAATTATCTGATATTTTCTCATGCTCACACTCAGGTTATACACACTTTTGGCAGGAATCCTCAAAAGCCATGCTGTGTTCTTCTCAATACAATGAACTAACACATGCCAGTTTGTCCCACTATTGGTGATATAAACGTTGATTATTTAAGACTGTGTCTGCCAGGTTTTTCACTGCAAGGTTACTACTTTTATCCTTGTAATTATTAAGCATTTTGTGGAGAAATGCTTTGAAACTATGCAGATATCCTAATGATCAAACTTTCTCCCAGTAGTTTACCATCCACTGATTTTACCTGAATCAATCGTCGAATGTTTTTCAAACTACAGCATCTCTTCTACATGTATTAGTTTGTATCCTACTCTAGGAAGCATTTTTCTTCTTCCTCGTTTGTTAGTATGAACTCATTGATTCCTATTTTATTGAATATGTTATGATCCATTATTAACACTTTATTTTGATGCTCAAATTGTCCCAGATTTAATCAGTGGGTGCTGCTTTGAGTTGGTTCCTGAATCATTTTAGCATATCCCTATAATTTTTTGAGCTGTTCCTTACTTTCTGTAACAAGGTGGTCCAGGCTCATCTTTTTTCCTTAATTGTCATAAGAATATTTAATGAGATCTACCTTTTTAACAAAACACAGTATTAACTATAGGCATGAAGCTACACAACAGATTTCTAAAACTTGAATTCATCTTACATAACTGAAACTTTATATCCTTTGAATAGAAACTCCGTTTCTCCCTTCCCCCAGCCCCTGGCAACCACCATTCTACTCTCTGAGTTTGACTATTTAGATACCTCATGTAAGTGAAATCATGCAGTATTTGTCCTTCTGTGACTAGATTATTTCACTTAGCATCATATCCTTAGGGTTCATCCCTGTTGTTGTCTATGGCATATTTCCTTCTTTAAGGCTGAATGGCATTCTACTTATGTACATATCATATTTTCTTTATTCATTCACCTATAGACACTTAGGTTGTTTGTTTCCCCATCTTGGCTATCATGATTGCTGCTGCAATGAATGAGTGCAAATATCTTGATTTCCTGACTTCAATTCTTTTGGATAAACAGCCAGAAGCAGGATTGCTGGGTCAAACGATAGTTCTATCTTTAGCTTTTTGAGGAAACTCTATATTGCTTTCCATAGTAACTGCACCATTTACATTCCAACTAACAGTGTATAAGGGTTCCAATTTCTCCAAATCACTGCCAATACTAGCTTTTGTTTTTTAAATAAATCATCCTAACAGGTGTTAGGTGATAGCTCATTGTGGTTTTAAATTGCATTTCTCTGACGTTGAACATCTTTCCATATATACCTATTGGCCACTTGCATGTTTTCATTAGAGAAATGTCAATTCAAATCCTTTGCTCATTTTTTAACTAGGTTGCTTTTCAGTTTTTGATTTGTAGAAGTTCCTGATAATGTATTTTGGTATTAACTCTTTATCACATATATGGCTTGCAAATATTTTCTCCCATCCTGTGGGTTGCCTTATCACTTTATTAATCATTTCCATTGCTGAGCAGACGATTTTTAGTTTTATGTATCCAGATTTATCATAAAATTCCCTGACTCAGCTTCCAAGCTGGTTGTTTCTCCAAGAAGCTATTGTTCCTTTAGTAGACAAGGGTACTTAGAAACCAAGATCTAAGTACTGGATGTGCTCTTTGCTATTAGGGCTTCCCATCTTTTTCCATATGCATTTTTTACTTAGTCATAATAACTAGATACTTGCAATTTTGAATCTTGTGGGGTTTACTTCTAAATCTTTTTCCATATTAACATTCAAAAAAATGTAAGGGTTATATAGTTCCTTGAGTAGAACTGATATGTTCTTGGCTTACTCCTTTTTTTTTTTTTGAGTTGGAGTCTCACTCTGTCACCCAGACTGGAGTGCAGTGGCCGCCCCCAGCCACCGCAGCCTTAAACTGCTGGGCTCCAGCGATCCTTCCGCCTCAGCCTTTCAAGTAGCCGGCATTACACACCTGGACTAAATCTTTCTATACTAAAAACAGCCTTTTCATATTTAGTATCAAAAGCGTAATTACTTGGTAAAACAAACATCACTGGCAGTTTAATGGCCCTTGATACAAACTACAAAACTTCTCTCAGTTTTGCAGTGTGTATCAGTGTGTCCCATACCACAATACAGGAGAGAATCTGTCTTATTTCACACTTATTTACACTGGGTATCATCATCAAACTTCTAATTTTGTTATTTGAGAAGATTATAAGCATTTCTTAGTAGTTTTTTCTCCCACCAACAAGTGCAAAATTATATTTCCTTTGTAGAATGATTTTGAGCTTGCTATGGCCTTTCATTTCCACAGTAATCCACAACCCTGTGAACTGTCATTAGTTCTGTGAGGTGTAAACCCTACAGTTCAGAACGGTAGCTCATAAGTCATATATCTACTAAGTAAGAATGGACTCTGGCACCAGCCATGTGAGTCTTAAGTCTGTTTCCATCGCTGTGTAACTGTTGGGAAGTTATTTGAACTCTCCAGCACTCAATTTCCTCATTTATAAAACAGAAATACTAGTATATATCTCAAGAGAATATTGTGAATATTAAATGAGTTAGTATATGCAATATATAAAAACCCTTAGCGTCGAATCTGCCACATAGTAAGTGCTATCTAAATATTAGCTGCTATTATTATCACTTAAGATGGGAGCAAACGGTTTTTAAGGGAACTAAAATTTTGCTGCATGTGAAATGTTTTACCAGGTTCTCTCATTTAATCTTCTCAATTCTTTGAGAATAATTTTATATTTATTTATGCCCATTTTATTGCCTAAGGGATAGGAGGCTCAGAGAAATAAAAAGGTTGTTCCTACCGATACCACAAAGTAGTGGCAGAATTGGAATCTGAATCTGCGGTGATCCGTGACTACAAAAACGAGGTACTGAAGCCGAGAGGTCAAGTCACCCGACCAGCGGCGAAGGCGAGGACTCGAACCAGGGCCTGGCACCAAAGCCAGGGATACAGGGAGTAACGGCAATTTAAACAGAATGTATATCTACGGACAGCGCGGTTGTGTTAGGACGGGAAGACTGTCCCCCCACACACCTGTTCCAGCATTTTTAATGGCGCCGTATTGTATCTTTCTCTTCCCAGCAGAGTTTTACAAGTTCCCTCAGCTCGAAAACCCCCTCAGTCCTTCTCCGCCCCCACAGTGGACTCGTCGGGTTCGCAGCCCTCACCTGGCCCGGTCGAGATCCGGACCTGACCATCTCTCGCAGCCTCAGAGAAGCCCTGCCCGCGGGAAGCGAAGCGCTACGGTGAGAAGAATTAACCGCCTTGGACTCCCGGGCTTTCTTGGCCCGCCCCCCGAGCTTCCGCTTCCGGCGAGGAGCCCGCCGAAGGCCGCGCTTCACAGTTTCCGACACGCCGGGCGGCATTCCTCCGGCTCCGGGCGCGGCGCCCTGGGCGTGAGCAATAGACCCCTTCTCTCTCCCCGGCTCGTCACACACTGGCCGCGGTGAGAGAAGCCAACAGGTGGTGTGAGGGGCTGGCCATGGGGCGGGGCTAAGTCAGGGGCGGGGCAGGGATAGGGGCGGAGCGAGGAGCCGAAACGCTGGACTGGGCGGGGCCGGGAACCTGAACACTTGGAAAAAAGAGTTCGCGGTCCTATTACAGGGGTTGCAGTGGAGGGCCGCAGTCAGCTGGAGGAAACAGGGACGAGGACCCGCCAGCGCCAGAGCAAGGGACTGGGGCAGGGGGCGGATAGGTTTCAGAGGAAATTGCGGTCGACTTTTGGATTTTCGCTCTTTATTTTTAGTTCGGCGTCTTTGTGCCTTTTCAGATGATTTTGTTCTTGCTGTTCGATACAAATCAAACATCGGGATCGTTTTTGTAATTCTAATGGCAGTTTCAAAATTATTCACTGTGGCCACTGCCTTCAGAACGGTGCTCCTAAATTGGGATTTTTGGTTTCACTTCCATGCATAACTGTCTAGTCTTCTGTTGAGGTAATCATTGTTCATAAAGAATGACACAGCATTCTTCCCGTTGACATATTGCACTAATTTTAATGGGATGTAGTCACTGGTTTTTAAGGCATAGACTTTGATTTGAATTAGATCACGCTGTAAAAAGCTCTCCTTTCCTTACCCATCCTCTGTTTCTATTACTATTATTATTATTTAAAGTCGGAGTCTCACTCTTTTGCCCAGGCTGTAGTGCAGTGGCATGCTCACAGCCACCACAATGACTTTCTGGCATTAGGCGATCCTTCTGCCTCAGCCTCCCAACTACAGGTGCACGTCACCAAGCCCAGCTAATTTTTTTTATTTACTGTAGAGATGAGATCTTGCCAAGTTGCCCAGGCTGGTCTCAAATCCCTGGGCTAAGGCAATCCTTTTGCTTTGGCCTCTCAAAGTGCTGGAATTACAGGTGTGAGCCACTGCGCCCAACCCATCCTCTGCTTTTAACATATTCACTCAGATTCTGGGATTTGTTTTTTAGTTACCTTGATTTTTTTTAAACGTGTTGATTTTTCTTAGTTAATACATGTATATTTTAGAAAATATAAATAAATAAAAAGGAAAAGACCGCCCATAATCCTATTAACTAGGGATTACCACTCAACATTTTGGTGCATTCCCTCCCTTTCAGATTTTTTCTACCTATATATATGTATAAATGTATTACAACAATATGATATGATACATATTACTGTAACATGAGTATTTTGTCTTAATGTCTCATAATATTGTTGCTCATTAATCTGTTATATAATAATAAAATGGCTGCCTCGTGTTCCATTATCTATTTCCCTGCAGTTTAGAATATTATCCCCCCCACCCCTTTTCAGATTGTTATTTGCTATTGTAAATATCGCTGCAATGAACTGAAATCTGAAAATGAACTGGATGAAGAACAGAGAGAAGAGTATGTTAAGCACGTGGAAACAGCATGATGTTGAGTAAGAGGAACCCAGAAAGGCCCTGTGGCTGAAGTATAGACAATGGGAATGGAAATGAATGTAAGGACCAGACTATGATGCTGTCTTCCTAGACCACCTAAAGGATTTGGGTTACTATTCTAAGGGCAGTGGGAATGTGTAAAAGTTTAAGCAGTGACACAGCGAGTTTTCATGAAGATCAGGCTGCAACGTAGAGCAGGAGTCTGCACTCCACAGCCCCTGGCCACATTCAGTCTGCCATTCTTTGATACTGCCTGGGAACACTTTATACATTTTGAGTTTTTAAAAATCAAAAGAATAATATATTGTGATGTGAAAATTACATGGAAATCATATCTGTGTTATAAATAAAGTTTTATTGGAACACAGTCACACTAATATGTTTATGCATCATCTGTGCTACAACTGCAGAGTTGAGTAGTGTTGCTAGAGACCCTATGGCCCACAGGCCTAAAATATTTACTCTCTGGACCTTTACAGAAAAAGCTTGCTGATCCTTGTGTAAAGGGTGTTTTGGAAAAAGGCAGGTGATTAAGTTCTCCCCTTCCCCATCCATTCTCTGGGTAAGTTCTTCCCTTCCCCATCCATTCTCTGCCCTTCTTTATGCCCCAGGGACTGATCCTTAAGGATGACATAACTCAGACTTGCTGTCCAGCTTCCAGGTCTGTTTAGTTCATAGGAGAGGAGAGAGACTGGGGTATTCCATGTTGACACCATCTGGCTGATGCAATAGCCCTCTAAAACTACAGCTCCTCAGGTGAGACCCTGGAACACCAGTTCTCTCCAGCCTCCCATAAAACATTTGCACCCCATGTCCCTTCAGTCTGAGAGGTACTAGTTATTTGTTAGCCCCTGGGTGCTTGATCACCCCATTGGTTTCCTTGTCCACACTTCTGTAAAACTTTTAATTATTTTCAAAATATAGACTGTCTTCTGTTTCCTACCAGGACCAGAATGAAATATGTTGATAGCTGGGAAGGGACTGGGGAACATAGGGGTGGGGGCAGGGAGGTAAGGGAAGATAAAGAGTACAGATTTGAGAGAGACACAAGAGGCAAAATGGACAGGACTTGGTGAAAGATTTGGGAAGTAAGGTAAGGGGGAGATATTTATGTTGATCCTGGCTTCTGGGTTTTATATCTTGAGCAGTGGGCGACAGCCACATTTAGGAGGGAAGTTTATGAACTCATTTCCCCCCAACATTTTATTATGAAAAAAAAAACACAAAGTAGGAAGTCATTTGGGGTATATTGAACTAGAGAGTACTTTGGAGTTACCCAAGAAAAGATATCAAGTTAGTTACTGGATAGTTGAGTCTGGAGCTTGGCAAAGAGGTATGGGCTGCAGATACACATTTCTAAGTTATATGTGGTAACTGATGCCATAGACTTCTGAATTTGCTCTCAGATTACTTCCTCAAGAAAGTCTTTCTTCTTCCTCTCTAGCCTACCCTTGCAAATTAGGCTGTGTGGCCCTATACTGCGATATAATAGCATCATTTCTCACAGTGATAATTGTGTGATTATGGAACGTGTCTTCCTTAGTGGAATATAATTTCTATGAAAACAGGGACCTACTTTGTTCAGAGTTGTATCCCTAGTGCCCAGCACAATGCCTTGCACCTAGCAGGAATTTTTTAATTGCTTGTTAAGTAAATCCGTGGATCAGTCATTGTTTGAACTGCTTTGCTGCATGGAGGCTGCCAGCTCCTTGAATGCCCAAGGCTCAAGATTATCCAGGACGTGCCCTTTGAGCCCATTCTGGTGGTTTAGTCCCTCTAGTATCATAGGTGCATAATTCTCCTTGGTCTATCCAGTCTTTTATAACTCAGCATATTGAACAAATGACTTTGTCCAAGTGGCTTACCTCTGAAGTGTGAAAGTCTCTATTCATGTTTGACCATGTTCCAGTTTATAGGAAATGACCAAAATTGCAAGTATGTTAAGATCTAAACTAAAAACACAGATTTATAGCCAGGATATAAGGTTCAAAAAGTAAGAGGTTGTAGATAGCACATGATTGGGAGTATGAGCTCCAGTTCTGCTTGGGAAGATCTGAAACTTCCCTGTTCCCTTTCCTCAAGCCATTTGGTGCTTTCTGGAGTTATTTTGAACCCAAGCATTTTGGGCCTTTTGAGATCACATAAAACTTTGAGAAATTGCTCAAAGCTTTGTAATTTTTTTCTTCAGAAAAATGCTAATGAGCACATTTCTGAAACATTTATATATAATGTTATCAGAGGCATTCAGGAGTCTCTCCAAGGATTTCAGGTTGAGTCCTATTCTAACCTAATTCAAAACCAGCCATCCACACTGGAGCATCCAGCTCCTCCTTCTGTTGTGGGGTCCTGGTGATCCTGGAAGCTTTTGGTTAACTATGCATAGTAGGACCCTGACCAAACAGTAACAAGGACAGGAAGGACATAGAGCACAGAGAAAATGGAACTGAGCCATAATCTTTGCATTTCCCACTGAAGCTTTAAATGTATCTGCAGTCTTCACTTTAATCAAAATAGCTTAATTTAGAAAAGAGCCCGCTTTTTTTCTTTATAAAACCCTGATTTTATTGCTTCCTGAATTTTTTTTTAAAGAAGAAATACAAACCATATGTTACAAGGGCCTCAGTTTGACAGTTTAACTGGGGTCATGCGAGGATTCGGCTATTACTGATCATGATAGGGAGACCAGTGGGATTGGTCTGACAAGGGTCTGTAGGCAGTAAGGAACAAGATAGCCAGCCCCTTTGGAATGATCTCGTCGTAAGGAAGAAACTGTTGTTTGGAGACATTGTGCCAGGTTTGAGAGTCAGGTATGAATTTTAGTACAGCACAGTGGCAGTTACGTTTTGTCCTGCAGCCCCGGTGGACTAGTGCCTGACCCAAGGAGAAAAGCAATCATAGTGATTAAAATGTTAAAGATTTGTTTCATTAAAATCTCTGTAAGGCCATGGAGCTGAGACTGGTGGCTGTTTATTGTGAACACTGATGACTTCCTGCCTGAGAGCCTTTTTTCTTGAGTAAAAGAAGCTGGAAATGCAGAAGGTAAATGCCCCTGGAAGCAGCCCTCAGTCAATGACAGATGGGGACTTAGCAAGGGAGCAGCCCTTAGCCTGTGATGGATGAAGAGCTTTCTCACCCCTCACACTGATACATGTTCTCTGCTTTCTCCCAGGGGTCCCACAGTATTGGGGTACAGGGATAACTGGCTGGTTAACACAACCTTTATTGGCATTCTTCCCATTACTGCCTTATTCTTTCCATTGCTCGTAGGGTTGCCTCCCAGATAAACTATTTGCACTTAAATTCCTGTCTCTAGGGTTGTTTCTAGGGGGAAGACCCCATACCTAGACAGAGCCTGAGCATTTATACAAGTCAGACAGACCTAGATTCGAATTCTTTCTCTCCACTGACACTGAACAACAATTTCTCTAAGATTGTTTCTTTATCTGTAAAATGGAGATAATGGCACTGACTTCATAAGATCAGATTGTAAGGACAAATATGAGAATGTACGTAAAGTATTGTTCACAGTAACTTGCATATAGTAAGTGCTGATTAAATATTGGCTATTATCACTGACAGAGTATTTGTAATATTGTTAATAGAGCATAGCCCAGGTGGAAGGGAAAGTTATTTTCCACCCTTGGGGTGACTGCTGAAACAGGTTGATCTGGCCAATGTGCG
The DNA here is from genome assembly GCF_000164805.1 of Carlito syrichta. Taxonomy (NCBI): domain Eukaryota; kingdom Metazoa; phylum Chordata; class Mammalia; order Primates; family Tarsiidae; genus Carlito; species Carlito syrichta. Next base: position 252,070 of record NW_007246389.1, on the reverse strand, counting down.
GTGAGGCCTGTGTCTCTGGTGAGCAGCTGTGGCTTTGCAATGTCAATAGCTTAGAGCAAGCATGCCAGAAGGAGGCAGAGCAGGAGAGGAGGAGGAGGGCGGACACCAAGTGGTGCTTAGAAGATGAGCAATTGGCAGTGCAACAATGGTATTGCCAACTGTGCTTCATCTCAGTAAGCACAGATGGCTACAGTACCATCAATAACTCTATATCTGTGTCCAATATACACTTTGATGGCTGAATTTCATTAGCCTCCTCTTGAGGGATTACTTTCAAGTCTACTGAAATCTAGTTTCTGATTTCAATCTGTTTTCCCAAATGTACAAAGGACCCTTTTGCATTTGTTATGTTTATGATCTTAATTATTTCAGGGTCTTTCAAGTTGGGGCTGGCCCCTCTGTTCCCCCTTTGCTCCCCATTTCCGGACAATATTTCAGTTCTTTGGCCACAGTGAAAGACAAACTGAGAGACACCATGGAACTGAGTCAGGTTAAAGGATTTCACTCATTCTCTAATCCTAATTAATTACAACCTCAGATTTCACCAGCAGTGCTTCAGCCTTCTCAAACAGCCTTAGGTTCCAGGGTGGATATAAATGATAAGCCACTTTGGCTACGAAGGCAGACAGCAGGTAGGATTAGTCGTTGCCCACTCTCTGCAGGTACAGCCCAGTGACTGTAGGGAAGAATTTCAGACCCCCTTTCTTGTTCCACTCTAGGCAGAAATCAAGGGCCACGGTGACATCCAATCACAATCTCCTTTTACCTTATTTAGACACCTAATAGACAAATTTCTCCCTGATTAATGTAGAAAGATATGTGCTCATAAGCTAACATGATTTTTGAGCAAAAGCAACAAGGGGAGATCGTATTACAAGTGGAAGCGACTGACCCAATGACCTTGGCACACCTGGCATTAAGAACCCTAGTCACAGTCTATTAACCTCATCTATTTCCTTCAAGAAAGAAAAATTGGTAAGACCTTGTCAAAAGATCTTAGGCTCATGCAGGGGATTTTCCCTAAAGGGTTCCATAACATCTGTATATGGTTTCTGTAAAAAAAACAAAAACAAAAACTGTTGACATTGACACTTTCTGGAACACTCTATTAGTTCTTCTCAAGGTCATTCACACTAAAGTGATTTATGTTAATCTTAGTGCTAGACTGTAAGCTCCTTGAGGGTAGAATTCAGATATGATTCATTTGTATATGCCAAGAAGCCAGCATGGTTTCTGGCTTGTGTAGCCAGGTTTGGCAAAAAAATAAATAAATAAAACACATTTGTTGTTTATCTGAAATGCAAATTTAACTGGGTGTCCTGTGTTTTATCTGGCAACCCTATTCCTGGCACATAGCTAAGCTCAAATATTGGTGAGTGAGCGAGTGAATAAATAACTAGTATAGTACCAACAAATGAATAAATAAACTGGTAACATCTTCAACTGACCATGTAAAAGAAAGTCATCTAAATTACGACTAACAATCACAAACCATCAAAACCGTGTCTGGTTAACATTCTACCTTTTAAAATCTAACAGTCTGGCTTTGGTTTGAGATGCATTTTCTATCCATGCTTCGTCAGCTACTTTTGCTCAGTGTCCATGTGGGAAGAATACTAATGTGGTAATGAAGGTGTTTTGTTCCAACAATTTCACATCTTAATTCCACACATTTCTGATTTCATATGTTTGCCTAATTGTTTATTAGTGTGTACTAGTTGTACAAGAAAATTGACTTTGGGTGGTATGTAGGGTTTAGTCATTCTGAAGTACAACCATTTCTGTATCTTCCTTTAAAATTGCCGAAATTGTGCTTTTATTCCAGCCGAACCCTGGGGTTTTGGGTAAAGTCATTCACTTTGATTAAACCATCAGGACCAATTCTGTTAGGAAAAATATATATCTGGAGTTAGTTCATTTGACAATTAATCTTAAGAAAGAAAATATACAAAAACTCTCTCACTCCAAATTAATTCTGCTGCTGCTCTGGCCCTGATCACTTTCTTTCTCTCTTAACTCTTGACTGCCTCCTCCTCCTCCTCCTTCACCTTCTACTCTGCTGGTCATAGTTAGCGTGAGTCAGAGTCACTCGGAGGGCTTTTGAAGTCACAGCTTCCCAGGCCTCACCTTCAGACTTTCTGATTCCATAAGTCCAGGGTGCAGCCTGAGATTCTGCATTTCTAACATGTTCCCAGCTGCTGCTGCTGTTGGTCTCAGAAACACTCCAAGAATCACTGTCTTTTACCATTCTTTTCCTTCCTCTACTCCTTCTCCATCCCCTTTTCTTTCAGATCTGTATTTCATGTTCCTCAAAATATTCCTCTGTTCCTATAGCAGTATCATATAGTAACGTCACTATATCCTGGCCTGCTAGATTTGTTTTCCTGGTGATATTCCACCCCCCAATTGGTAAAAGTTAACTTACACTTCCTGTTCAATGTAGTTTAGCATTCTGCTGACGTGTGATGCTGAAATCTCCCCATCCATTTCGGCAATATATGTGTAGAGGAACTGGAAAGTGCTGAAAGGGATCCGGGCAGGCCCACTGTCATGGTCACAAGATAAAACCTCACACACTATCTTGAGAGTTTTGGCAATGGTCTATAAAACAGTAAGAAAAAAATGAGGAGAAAGTTACTCCTCCAGGCTAGATTTCTGAGATCCATTTAGATACAATAAAGAAACAAAAAATATTGCTCTCCTAAAATGGAGTGGGAATGATTAAAGATTCTAGAAAGCTTAAAATTTTTACATGAAAATGTCACTTAGTCCACTCTAAAAAATACTGAGTATCTATTGGGTGTTTGTTTTTTTTTTTCTTTTTTCTTTGTTGGAGGGCTACTCTCAAGAAATTAAGTTTATAAGTTTCTGAATACTTTAAGGGATTTGTCACTGTAGTCAGAATAGCCTCACTAAAGGAGGGGAATTTATTTGCATTCTATACAATTAGAATTGTTGTTCTCAAAAAATAACAGCTGCTGGAGAGGGTGTGGCGAAAAGGGAACACTTCTACACTGTTGGTGGGAGTGTAAACTAGTGCAACCTCTGTGGAAAGCAGTGTGGCAATTCCTAAAAGTTCTAATTATCAACCACCCATATGACCCCACAATTCCCCTACTGGGAATATACCCTGAAGAACTCAAATCACTCTATA
>NW_007246389.1:241021-248701 GCF_000164805.1 Carlito syrichta | reverse complement strand
ACCTCTTATCAACAGGGTGCCTGAATGAAACATAATTGTACACCTAACCCTTAACTGTACCCCACAAAACCATAATAAAAAATATTAATTATGAAAAAAAATAAAAATAAAAAAAAGAATTGTTGCATTATTATTGAACTCCAATCTTATCTCTAAATTGTTAAGGTAATTAGTCTAGCTTATAGATTCCAGCAAGATACTTGTAGCAATGCCACATAGAGAAGAAAGAAGATAAGAGAAGGATAATGTTCCCAAGAAGATAGGAGTCACAGATGTAGGAAAGATGGTGCTGAACGTCAAAACAGACATTCTTCTAAAACATGTGGATCCATCTAAATAGAATCTTCTAGTACTTTGTATTACAAAATACCCTGTTATTTGCTGGGGGAAATTGGTAGATGATGAGTACCAGGAGTTTTGATAGAAGGGTTTCTAAAAGCAAACACTCCTTACAATGACACTTTAAAAGACCATGCTCAGAACTGATGTTATGTCTTTAAATAAGCCTACCCTTTGGATAAATTTTACAAGTGAAAGAGTTGTGAAATGAAGGTCAGCATATACATCTTAGTGGTTTAGTGAAACTGATGATGTGCAGACCATCCTTACACACCCTCCAGGGACCAGTGAAAAATCAGTCCTGAGTAGGGAACTAGGTGTGACTGAACAAGCAGCTGCTATGTCTTTCTACGTGGTTGGCCAGAGGAGAATCATTCTTCCTCAGAGGTTGATGTTTACTGTTCTGTTCTCTCATCCTCTCCCTAAATATAATGAATGCCTGGATGGTGCTTCTTTAACTGAGGTGTGTATTACCCTAGGGTGTAAGTCTGTATGTCAGGAGGCAATTGTAAATGTAACTTGGCCTATCTTCCTAGAGTGATAGTTTTACTTGATGGCAAGTAATTAAACAACATTTAATTTTAATTTAGTTGATACTTAAATTTTGCTAATTTACACTTAACAAATGTTGTTATTTTATGAAACAGGATCTTCAACATATACTTTAAAATGATAAATCATATGTTGTCAAAGAAACCTGGGGTTTGCAGCAGGCTACCTTCATTTATCCTTCCATGGCCTGGGGATTCTCTCATGGAACGTACTTCAAATACTGAGTCTTCCAGGTTCTTCTAGTTAATTCAGGGGGGGTGGGAGGGTGGTCATATGTGAGGATGTCAGTGAGGATGGTAGGGCATGCTTGTGAGATGAGGTCAGCATAAGAATGGTTTGGGGTAGATTTACAAGCATGCCTAAACCCTGCAGGTCAATGCTGGGGTGGCTGTGAGCATGCCACTGCACTCCAGCCTGGGTGATGGAGTGAGACTCCAACTCTAAATAAATAAATGGACAGTAGGTCACAGAGACACCAGACATATGGGCACAAAGGGACACAGGGAGAAGATGCCATCTATAAACCAAGGAGAAAGGCCTCAGAAGAAACCAACCCTACTGGCACCTTGATCTCGAATTTCTGGTCTTCAGAACCGTAAGACAATACATTTTTGCTGTTGAAGTTACCCAGTCTGTGGTACTTTGCTATGTTATTCTGAGAAAACTAATACAGGTGCTTTTAACCCTAAGCACCACCTTTTATTGATCATTCAAAAAACCAAACCTTCAAAATCTACTGCCATCTTAAGATTTTAAAATATTTTTAAAGATTTAATAAATGGATGACTGGATAAAAAAACTGTTTGGACTGGAGCTTCTTGGTAAACTCACATAAATCTAAAATAAACAGAGATCTTCATTCTCTTGCATAATATTTTTTGGTCAGATGGGAATCTGCTTCCCAGAGGTAGTCTTTAAGCATCTCAATAAGCCTCATTTTTAAAATCAGAGGTGAGAGCCTCGAAAAGTGAATTGTTTGCTAACAAAATATGTTATTCCTTCTAGCAAACATGATTATTTATTACATACATGATTTCTTCCTTTTTATAATCAGTCTCAGTGGAACAGGAGGTAGCTTAGGCCTGTCTAGAGGAAGGAGTACTGCAAGGGAAGAGGAATACAGGTCTGTATGCCATGGCATCTTGAATCATGTATTAGAGCTCAGAGAGCTCAAGACTGAAGTAAAAGTGCCTGTTACCTACTGGAATACAAATTCTTGCCATTAGACTCTTCCAAGAAGCAAACTAGCTTTTCTGGATGACAAGAGATCATGTCTTGCTGTTGAGTTGGCAAAAGAAGAGACTTTCTGGGCTTGCCTCTAAGGATATATGTATTAACTAGAAGTAAAGGCCTCCATCAGATGGTGACCCCTGACTGTCTTAGTCTGTTTGGGTTGCTATAACAAAATACCTTAGACTGTGTAATTTATAAACACAGAAATTTGTTGCTTACAGTTCTGGACTGGGAAGTCCAAGACCAAGGTGCCAGCAGATTCAGTGTCTGGTGAGGGCCTGTTTCTCATGGATGGTATCTTCTATGTGTCCTCACATGGTGGAAGGGAAAACCAGGTTCCCTCAAGCCTTTTTTACGAAGGCACTAATCCCATTTTTGAGGGTTCCACCCTCATGACCTAATCATACCCCTAAGGCCCCATTTTTAATGGAAATTAAGGTTTCAGCAGATTAATTTTGAGGGGACACAAAAATCCAGCCCATAGCACTGATCAACCCCACATTTAAGATCCCAGCAATAGTCCAACATGATAAAAATGAACATAAGGACACTGATTCCTGAATTCACAGGGCACCCTTTATTTACAAACTAGACCACCAGGCTGACTTAGCTTCTACATGCTTTATGATAGAAATTGATGAGGGGCAAGGTCAGATACATTGGGACCTCTTAGAATTGGAGGAGCTCACTGCTATGTAGAGGTAGGCCTGAGTGTATCTTGATGGAAACAAAGAAGAAGGGAACAGACTCACAGGATGTTAGAAGTGAAAGAAACTCGTGGAACATTTAATCCAATCTCCTTAATTTTAAAAGGGAAGTAGAGTGCAATTCACCTCATGGTTTCCCCTCTGCAATTTGTGAGGCAGGCACTGGGAGGAGGAAACCTAACCATTACACTGTGGGCTAGGCAGAGGAAGGGTTGGAATTTGGCTTTCCAAAGTGACACTTGGTTACTGTGAGGTATGGAGGTGAGGGAAAGACTCGGACACCTCACAGAGTGGTTGTGAAGGGGCTGTGAAGTAGACCATCAAAGTTAGGGAGCAGATGAGGAAAAGGTGGCAGAGACTCAAGGAGGCCATCAACACCAGTGATAACTGAGATGAGCTGGTAGTGGAGCATCACCATGCTTTGACCAATCTGAAGGAGATGAGAGAAAACCTGGCAGAGACAAGAGCATTGCCATGGAGACCAGAGGTGCCAGGGATATAGAAAACACTTCATTCGACTGCTGTGTCCCTAAAGTTCCCCTTTTCCTACATGTGCAACTGCCATCTTGAAGAGAGAGGGGTGAGGAAAAACCTGAGAGACTGGAAAATTTACCTTCAGGATGTTTCAGTTATGGCAACAGACTAAAATTTCTGGACTGGGTCAAATTTATTTTCTTATTTCTGGATAGAGTAGATCAAGAAGATCAGAGTTAACTATAGATAAAATGTAAAAGGTACATTTCCCCTCCAAAACATCTGAATGTGCTGTGAATTAGATTTGTAGTCCTATGAGAATTTAATAAAATATGTCAATTTTTAAAATCTTCCCTTTTGTTTTCCCCTCAGTCCTTGAGTCTTGACTGACAACTCATTGGCCCCCGCTGCATTTTCCTCTCCCCTTTGGAAGACAGTAATTTATCCATTATATACATTATATTCATTATATATGAATATATGCTATAAAGGACAATCAAGAAAGACATCAACCACAAATAGCTCTCCTTTCCTTCTCTCTAAAGAAATGATTATGATAAAGCTGTAGGGAAGATCCATAGGAAAAGTTGGACTACAATATTTCTGCTATATTTTCTCAGAAACAAAAATGCCAAATGTGCATTTTAAGCATATTTGAGAAGAAAAAATAAGATCATGTTCAGCTATGCTGAATGATTCAAAGAACCTTTTCATACCATTTGGTTTGGCAGAGGCAATAATTTTCTCATTAATTTTTACACTCGTGTGCATTTCAGAAATTTTTTTAAAATTATGTTTTCGATTCATTTTCCTTTAAGTTACTTAACAGATAACAAGGTGAGTTCATATATTAGATACCTAATTACAATATCTTAAATACTGTACTTAAATAAGTACTTAAATACAAATACTTAAATACAGTATATATACAAATAAACTGGGTTCAGCATCTTTGTCTCCAAAACAGTAAAATAGCTTTTTAAAATTTCAAACAAGTCATATTTGGAAAAGGCATAAATTTGTATGAACATTCTGCATCCATGGTGATGTCATGATTATAAGTCTAGAAATAACCTCATCTCTCCTTTCTTGCTTTCTTATCTCTGATTTTTGCATCCAATTATGTTTATCACACAGTAGTTTTCTATAAGACTGAAAGTTTTATAGAAGTAGTTTTCTAAAAGTCTCTATTGGCCAGGAGCAGTGCCTGAAGCCTGTAATCCCAGCACTTTGGAAGACCGAGGTGAGAGGATTGCCTGAGCTCAGGGGTTTGAGACCAGCCTGGGCAACTTGGTGAGACCTCGTCTCTACAATAAATAAAAAAATTAGCCGGGCGTGATAGCTTGCACCTGTAGTTCCAGCTACTTTGAAGGCTGAGACAGAAGGATTGCCTGAGCCAAGTAGGCCAACACTGGGGTAGCTGTGAGCATGCCACTGCACTCCAACCTGGGCGACAGAGTGTGACCCCCCCAAAAAAAGTTTCTATTGGTATATCTTCTAGGTGTCTGGAAGTCTTATTCTACAGCAAGCTCTTGGTTATCTCTCAGAATATGAATGGAGGGAATGGTGTGAAAATAAATCTGAGGGCAATGATTGAAATTCATAAATAATCCAAAAGCCACACTTTAGTCAACCTGTCCCCAGAGTCTGATGCAAGTTTTTCCCTCTCTCTCCTCCTAACTCTTGCTTCTGGCTGATGAACACAGAAGTGACTTTGATTCAGAGAAGAAGAGGAGACAGGGAAGAGGTACGCCCATCACCAGGCCTATGTGTATGGATTTTCTGCACTTCTGGGCCCAGGGAGAGATTTTCCCTTAAGGAACGAAAAGCAACAAAACTGACTTACAACTCCAAGACAGCTGCAAGCAAGGGCTAAAAACTTCAGCCATTCGATCTCCTCGGTGAAGCGACCCACGTTCATCACACTATTAAACAGATCTTTTGGGAGATTCAGCACCTTCCACATCTGGGCCAGCTCCTCTGCATGGATGATCAGCCTGCCAGCAACCTGCGGGGCAGGGGACAGACACACACAAAGATAAGAGAATGCCCTAAAGACACCTCCCCAAGCCATACTGCAAGTGGGGGGGACCAGGTAGTAGGGAGGTAAAAGACGACTCTGACAATTCTCTTTACAAAACTTAGCGAAGACCATGATAGGATGGAATTTAGTAATGTCTTAACTTCAGCTGTCAGAATTACAGGAAAGAAACACATTTATATTACATTTTAATTTTTTAAAAAAATTTTAACGCTTTTATTATCTGTTGTTTTATTCCTACGTTGTTTTATTCCCCATATGACAGATACAGCAGCCTGAAAACAAAACCAGGGGAAGAGAATTGGGAAGAGGAAACCTAGCCACTATACAGTGGGCTAGGCAGAGGGAGAGTTGGAATTGGACTTTCCCAAATGACTCTTGGTTACTGTGAGGTATGGGGATGAAGAATATGAGACCACTAAGTAGTGGTCAAATGAGAATAAGACATTAGGTCTCATACTTCTAGGTTGCAATGATTTCTTAGCGCTAGATCTCAAGTGCATCCCGCATGCTTCCCCAGGCATGGCGTGGGGTTTGGTCTGGTGACCTAATGATGCTTGGTCCCAGTTCCTTGAGAGATTGCCACGTTTACCACACAAGGTACTTGGTTGTTAAAGAAGGAAGAGAATACATGGCTGGTTGTTGGCCAACAATGCAACAAGGGAAGTATTGGAGTAGCACTTTAACTCCTTTTCTGGCCCTCCTGAATCACCCCAAATCTCTGTGTCCTGGATCCTAAAGCAGGGGACAGTGGTGCTAATCCATATGTCCTAGGAACTGCCAAACCACAAACTTTCTCAGGTCAGACCCTCCTAATCCATTCACGGGGCGGCTCCCAGGATGATATGGCTGTGAAGAATCAAGGTTTTCCCTAAGACTCAGCTACGTCTGCAGCTGGGATAGCTGAGGAGCTACAATATGCCCCCTACTCAACTGGAATTGGTGTCATACCATGATCTTTGATCAGTAAACGAAACGCTGTGGAGGAATTGGAGACCTGTACTTTTCTGGAAAGAAAGGATTAGCATTGCATTGAGCTCCTGGACATTCTGTAGCTTCAGGGAAACCTGGGATGACACCACAGACCACTCAACCTACAGCCTATTTCAAGATTTTTCCTTTTTCCCCAAGGGTAGACTTACTCTCAGTCCATGGTTTAGTGAGTTTGAGGGTGGTGCTAAGTGGTCAGCTGACTGGCAGGCAGACAATGGGCTTTTGACCGACCCCACCCAGTCTCTACATTGTCCTTGCATCCCTCTCAATACTGCAGTAGGACCCTTACCCGAGAATGCAGGATCTTTAACAGTTCAGGTGTTAGCTCTGCCCAGTTGGACAAAGTGACTCGCTCAGACGGCTCTCTCACTGGAAGAATCTCTCCACGGGCCATCGCCCCAAAATAACTACGGGAAAAAAAAGTCAGAGGGTAGGAGGAGCATTTTCTACTCCAGGAGCCCTTGGCTGCTTTAGGAATGTCCACCTTTCTTTTTCTTTTTGAGAGAAGGGGATAGAGAGAGGAACTTTTAAGTGGCTTCTATGTGTCAGACACTGTGTTTAGTTCATTTACATGTGGAAAAAGCCTGAATGTTACTTTCTATTTAAAGTGTAGAGAATGCTTAGGGAATAAACAGATTTCTTTCACTCTAAGAATGAGGAATAGCCAACAAAAGTTTGGTACACAATTTCCTGGAGCATATTGGGTCCAGGTTTTTTTTTTTGAGTTGGAGTCTCACTCCTAATCACCCAGGCTGGAGTGCAGTGGCCTGCTCATGGCCACCCCAGCGATGACCTGCTGTGCTCAGACGATCCTTCCTTTCCCCTAGCCTTCCAAGTAGCTGGAAATACAGGCGCGTTCTACCACACCTGGCTAATTTTTTGATTTATTGTGGAGATAAAGTCTTGCCAAGTTGCCCAGGCTGTGGTTGAAACCATGGGCTCAGGCAATCCCCTTACCTCAGCCTCCCAAAGTGCTGGGATTACAGGCTTGAGCCACCGTGCTGGTATTTTTTTTTTTAAACCAGTCATCCCTGAATGTTGTATACACACACAGGGAGACATATATATCATAGGAGACATATATGTATGATATATTTATATATACATATTTATATGTATATGGTAATCTTGGGAAGAGCAGTTGAAAGAAAATGAATGTGATTTATATATGAAAAGGGAGGAAAGCATGGGTGTAGTAGTCCAGGCCAGGCAAGGAGGGTTGCCTGAGCCCAGGCTTTAGTGAGCTATGATCATGCCACTGCATTCCAGCCTGGATGACAAAGCAAAATCCTGTCTCCAGAGAAAGAAAGGAAAGAAGGAAGGAAGGAAGGAAGGAAGGAA
>NW_007246389.1:216796-240844 GCF_000164805.1 Carlito syrichta | reverse complement strand
AGAGAAGGGAGGGTGGGAGGGAAGAAGAGAGAGAGAGGAAGAGATGGAGGTGCTTTAGGGGTGACTCAAGAAGGATTTCTGGCTGGAAGTAGTGAGGCTTGGGGTTTCAAGAGAAAAGGAAGAGAAGGTTCGCAGGTTATTATGGGAGGCTCAGGAAAGGAGACAAGCCAAAGAACAGGAGACAGCTTATACAATAAAACCGTTTTCTATCTTCCCTCAAAAATTTCAGTAAAGTCTACCTCTCCCCAATACTTTATGGAGTGAGCTTTGTTTTGAAGCAATGTGAAAAAAGCACCGAGTCCTGTTTCAGGATTGGCACAAGATGAAAGAAGGTGCCTGCAGCAGGGGATGGACATGGGCCTCTGACACACAGGACCTCTCTCCATCCAAAGACTGGTTATTGACTGTGCCTGAACCACAAACTTCTGTCCCTCCCCTGCCTTTTCCCCTCCATTACTTTCTCTAGATCCAGGTAGTGTAAAAAGAATATAGAGGGAGTTTTGTAAAAGCTCATTTTAGGGTCAAGCCATACAATGATGGGCTAACCACCACTTGTGTCTAAGCCATATAGCAATGCAAAGCTGAAACCACAGGCACCAAAGCAATACCTGCCAGTCACCGTAGGAGGTCATCAGCAGGTAGGGCAGAAGAAGAACTTTAAGGCCCCCTCTAACAACATGCATGAGAAATCTGCCCATAGGCCAGTGATGGGGTGGGTGCAGGTACAGCATGACAAGGGGGTGGTGTGGCCTCAGGCTTCACAACCTGACTCAGGTGATGTAAGTGGGAGGGGCAGAGACACACAACATTTCATTCTGCAAAAGTGACTACCCAGGTAAAGCGTGACACTCAGCAGCAACATATTTGGACTTTTTAGCAGAATTCATTAGAAAACATGGAAACGAGGCTATAGTCATAGATTTAGTGCTCTGAGCTATTAAGCTTCATTTGCAAGTGAACAATTCCACGGTTTTTCACACATATTGCAAATTTGTGTTGTCATATATGCCTACCAAAGGACAAATAGATATGTGTCCTGCTAATGCTCATAGAGAGTTTCTTTGCTGACAGCACATATGTAGGGAAATTCTTGCTTGCAATGAATTAAGGACTTATTTTGTCTTAGAAATACTTTGTTAGTTCTAGTTACTTGGAAGGCTGAGGCGGAAGAATCACCTGAGCCCGGCAGGTAGAGGCTGTGGTGGCCACAAGCGTGCCACTGCACTCCAGTCTGGGCGACAAAGAGTGAGACTCCAACTCAAAAAAAAAAAAAATACTTTGTGGAGTTTTATTCTTTTAAATACTACAGGTTTGTAACTCACAAAACCATCTAAGTGCCTTTCGTGTCTGAGTGGAAGACAATGCTCCTAGGTCATGCTTTCTTTTGTCATTGCAGTTAAACTACAAACTGATTTTTCATGGATGTCTAAAAAATTTATAGCACATGATACAATATGGGAGCAAGCAGGCTACAAGAGTGGAATGTTTTCTTCCATAAATGTCAGGGACAATACCAAGAAATGTCATTTTGCTTAGTATAAAACATCAGCACAATAACAATAAAATGGGGTTTTAAACTATTGTATAAGACACAGTCTATCTGGCTATGTCAAAAGAAATTAGTCTCCTCATGCTAGAGTTCAATCTTAGAGGTAATATATAAAATTTAGAATGAAAAACTAACTAGGGCTCATTACTAGGCAAAGCAACCCCATTTGTGTCTCTTTTTATGAGCACCGCTGGCTTATTTTCCTTTCATTTATAAAGCCTCATCCTAACCCAGCCTAGGAGCACGACAACACTGGCTGAGAGACCCTGTAGGGCCCTTCTTAGATGACATTTTGTGCCTTCGCAAAGGTGTCCACACTTTCTCCCCACCATCTGCTCAATACACCCACTCACCATCTCAGGCTGAGGACATTCTCCCTTTCCCAAATCACTGGTTCCCTCTCAACAGCCTCTCTCACTCCTTTTCCACTGAAACACCGAGGGAATCGTCAAACAGTAAAAATAGGCTGAAAATGGTCCGAGAGGTCTAGTTAACTCCCATCTCCTGCCCCAGTCCTGGTTTCCTGGTTTCAAGCAGGCAAGTTTGTCTAAGAAGCAATTTCATAGCTGAGATGCTTTCTGTGCAAAGCTGCTTCAACAAGCCAGCAGCTATTGTTGTGTAAGCTCTGTCAATTGCGCAGCCTCTGGAGGTCTGTCCTGAAAGAGGGCATCTGTATCTGAAGCACACCGTTGTCAGCCAGGCCTGACCTCATCACTCTGCTTGGGCTCCTTTCTCCAGAAAGTCACGGGTACTGTGTGGACATCTTTATGTTGAAGGAAAAATTAACTCAAAGAAATACTTAAGAAAATAACTATAATATCCCCAAGGACAAGATACAAATGTCTTTGGTTGGGTGTAAGAATGAGTTTTAACAGTAGTGGAGGAAGGTGTCTCATTAAAGGAGTGAACCTGCTGGACTGACCCCACCCAATCCACCCCAGGGCAATATCGTCGCTCCCCCCCAGGAGCACTACTGCCATCTAGTGGTGATAAAGGAGAGCGAAGAAAGACAGGTTAAGCCCCAGTGGAGACTTCCAGTCCTTTTCACTAGGGCCAAAGAAGAGGTACTGGGAGGTAGTGCGTATGCGACATAGAAATCGAACTCTTACTAATTGTCCCAGGACACGTGGCCTATTGCCCTGGCGTCCTCCTGCTTAGTCTGGCTCGCTTAGGAGAGGGCATCCCATCCTCGCCAAGATTGAGGAAGTATTGATGTGTGAATTTTAAAGCACCAAAGCAATGCAAGACCTGGAAATCACAAAGATTATGCTAATCATCCCGACTCCCTGGCTGCAGCCATGACAACCTCCTCAGTTTTCCTGGGCCCTCTCTCCCCACCCCACCTCCAAGGGGGCTGAAGGTGAAAAACGAGCGCGTACTCGCAAGCCCACTGGATGAGGTCCTGTGGCTGCGTCCGAATGGCGTCTTTGGTAAACTGCTTCAGCAACTCTGGCAGCTCCGGCGGGATGCATATTTGCTTATCTGTCTGAGGCATTGATTGGTTGGCCTATTCGCAGGAGGACAAAAAAAAAAAAAAAAAATATGAAAACTTCGAATCATAAGATGGCAGCAATCCTGGGCAGGAGGCCATCCAGCCTCTGTCTGACAGTCTCCATTTTGGGGACGTCCCTACTGCACAAGACAGATGCATGCTATTACACAACTCCAAGGTTAGAAAGCAGTTTACTAATCCCTTTAGTTGTGTCCTTTACATAAAAAGCACACGATACTTGTTCATTTAAAAAGTAGAGATCAACATGAAATAAACGAAAATATCCCCAATGTATTACCTCAAAATATTGGATGTCTCTTTCCAGAATTTCTCAATTTAAATATATACGTTTATAAAAATAAAAAACTATGAGGTTATACAAAACAGTTAGTTTACACAACAGTATGTTATGAACATGTTTCCATGTTACCCAACTCTTATTAGCTGGGTAAGAATTGTAGCAAAATGTATTCTGTGAATGCACCACGATTTAACATGAGGTTATTTCCAAATAAATACAATATTTTTTATTTTTATTTTTTGAGTTGGAGTCTCACCCGTCGCCCAGGCTGGAGTGCAGTGGCACACTCACAGCCGCCCCAGTGTCGACCTGCTGGGTTCTGGTGATCCTTCTGCCTCAGCTTTCCAAGTAGCTGGAATTATAGGCATGCACCACCATTATTTTCTGATTTATTGTAGAGATGAGGTCTTGCCAAGTTGCCCAGGCAAGTCTCGAACCTGCGGGCTCAGACAACCCTCTCACCTCGGCCTCCCAAAGTGCTGGGATTATATGCGTGAGCCACCGCACCCAGTCTATAAATACAATCATTAAATAGCCATCTGATGGACATCTCTCTTTATATGTGCATGTTCTTATCTGCTCTAATTGTAAGAGAGAAAACTTGTACATTTTCACCCCAAAACTTCCAGGACCTATTGAAACAAACATAAAAATCCATAGATGGTATACAATTCAATACACAAACAGCAGATGAAAAGATTTTTGTCTTCTGTTAGTAGAGAAAGGGACAGACTAGATATGCTAAAAGCTCTCCAGCTTCAAAATACTCTCTTCAAATGCCCAAATCTTATTAACATACCTTTCAAATTGCCTTGCTGAGCTTGTAATAAAGTGAGAAAAATCTTCAAGTGCCAAATTAAGGGAGTAAAGCAGAATCCAGAGTGTTGAGCAAATGAAGAAACCAGGGTTGACCAGGGGCATTGTAATGCCAGGAACCTGAAACTTTGCAATGAATGGCCAGGCAAGGAGGGTAGAGAACAAGGCTCACAGAAGGCAAATGAATGGACTAAAGGACTCCCCTTCGCCCTAAGCTTGAGCCATTCCATGAGACTACACATTCAGTGTAAAAAGAGGAGACTGAAAATATCTGCCCATAGCAGGGGTAAAAGCAACAAAGAAATTTGTCTCCATTGATGCTTTTAGTTGGGAGAGTAATAGTCCCCTGAGGGTTTGTAGCCACAGGCTAAGTCTCAGTTTTAAATTTATGCCAACACCAGCCTGGAAATCCCAAGACAAGAAATGAAAGCAGTCTTAGATTGGTGGTACCTTTTTACTTTATGCTTTTCTTTAATTTGGAGAAAGAGGAGGATAAAATAATGATTAATTTTAGACTCCGAAAAGAAGTATTATAACATATTATGCAAGTAATTTTATAAAAGTAACATAACCACCGAACCTGTAAAGAGAAGAAAGGGAATTTTTAAAAAACACAAAAATCTTGATCAATCCAAAAGAAGGCAAGACGAGAGGGGAAAATAGCACTGGAAAAGTGGACAAATAATACAATAGAAAATAATCCATACATATCGGTAATAACAATAAAAAGAAACGGTCTTAAAAGTGCCCATCAAAATACGTGTATAGGTAGTACATGTAAAAAAAAAACCCATAAAGACACAAAGACAGAACAATAAAGGATATAATTAAGCAAATAATAACCAAAAGAAGTTGATGTAGACATATTAATACCAGACAAAAGAGACTTTAAGGCAAAATTCACTGTTAGGAATAAAGAGGGTCATTACATAATGATAAAAGCTTCAATTTACTTTTTATTTTTTTAGAAAGCAGGAGTTTCTTAAGAAGACAGATAAGTTACCATGCAGGGGAGGAGGCCCGAGAGAGGGTTGCCCAAATGTTTCAATTATTGAGAAGATAGCACAATTGTCAGTGATTATGCTACAGATATCACTATGGAGTACTCTCACAATGCTGCATGGAAAAGCAATATATTGTTTAGGGTTACATATGTAGGTTATAATATTATAATAATGAGTAAGGGAAGATAAACACAAATTCAAAATGGCACTTACCCCGGTGGAGGAGTGAGAAGTTTGTCGTTAGAGAGAGGAAATAGGGGTCTCAACATTGTTAGTAATAGTCTACGTTTTTAAGCAGGATGGTGACCTTCTGGATGTTTGTTTCATTCTTTTTATATTTACATTGTGTATTGTATTTTGTATGTATGAAATATTTTATAATTTTAAAAGTTACTCTTACAAGTTGTTTCTACTGACTTTTCAATCCATTTTATCTAGCAAAGGTCAATGCCTTATTTTTCTCATATTGTCTTCACATACACATACATATATATACATGCATTCCTTTATTGTGGTAAAATTTATCATTTTAACCATTTTAGAATAAAGTTCAAGCCCAGTGTGGTGGCTCATACCTGTAATCCCAGCACTTTGGGAGGCTAAGTTGAGAGGATTGCTTGAGCCCAGGAGTTCGAGACTAGCCTGGGCAACATAGCAAGACCTCACCTCCACAAAAATTAAAAAAAAAAAATAGCCAGGTGTGGTGGCATGCACCTGTAGTCCCAACTACTTGGCAGGCTGAGGCAGAAGGATTACCTGAGCCCAACAGGTCGAGGCTGCAGTGAGTTGTGATTATGCCACTGCACTCCAGCCTGAGCTACAGAGTAAGATCCTGCCTCCAAAAAAAAAAAAAAATTACAGTTCAGTGGCCTTAAGTACCTTCACATTGTTGTACAATCATTACCACCATTCATCTCTACAGCTTTCCCATCTTCACCTGCTGAAACTCTGTATCCATTTGATACTAACTTCTTGTTCCTTCCTTTTCCCCAACTCCTGGCACCCACCATTCTACTTTCTGTCTCTGTGACTTTGACTACTCTAGGTACCTCATATAAGTAGAATCATACAACAGTTGTCCTTTTGTGTCTGGCTTATTTTATTTTATTTTTTGAGCTGGAGTCTCACTCCTTCGTCCAGGTTCGCGTGCAATGGCATACTCACGGCCACCCCAGCATCAACCTGCTGGGCTCTGGCAATCATTCCATCTCAGCCTTCCAAGTAGCCGGAACTACAGGTGCACGCTACCGCATGCAGTTAAGTTTTGATTTATTGTAGAGATGCAGTGTCACCAAGTTGTCCACGTTGCTCTCAAACCCATGGGCTCAGGCAATCCACTTGTCTCTGCCCCCCAAAGTGCTGGGATTACAGGTTGAGCCACCGAGCCCGGCTGTCTGGCTTTCTTTTTTTTAGCATATATCCTCAAAGTCCATCCATGTTGTAGCATGTGTCAGAATCTCCTTTCTTTTAAAGGCCAAATAGTATTTCGTTATACGTACCACATTTATCTGTCAAAGAATATTTGGGTTGTTTCCATATTTTGGCTATTGTGAATAATGCTACTGTGTGAACACAGATGTTCAAGCAGCTGCTTTCAATTTTGTTGGGCATATATACCCAGAAGTGGAATAGCTGGATCATACAGTAATTGTCTTTTAATTTTTTGAAGAACCACCATACTGTTTTCCACAGTGACTGTACCATTTTACTGTCTCTGTGTATTTTTTTTTCTCCCTCTGTCACCTAGGATGGAATGCAGTGACTCACGGTTCACTGCAGTCTCAATCTCCTGGGCTCATGCAATCCTTCCACCTTAGCTTCCCGAGTAGCTGGGACCGCAGATGCACCATCACATCCTACTTTTTAAACATTTTTTGTAGAGACTAGTTCTCGCTGTGTTGCTCAGGCCGGTCTTAAACTTCTGGATTCAAGCAATCCTCTCGCCTTGGCCTCCCAAAGTGCTAGGATTACAGGTGTGAGCCACTGCACCCAGCCTGTCTCCATGTATTTTGGTGAGATCTTTTAGTTGTGCAATTGTTCTATTTCTATTCTGAATTCTTAGATAACCTCATATAAATGAAAAGATGGTCCAACCTTAATTAAAGAGGCTCTATGACAATAACAATGATACGCTTTAGCCAATATACAGCCAATAAGTCTTTACTTCACTCCATTGACATTTCTGTTAACCTGTCTTAATTTTTTTTTTTTTTTAGCAAAGAAGCTCTTGTAACTTCTCTATAACCACTGTTTTTTCTCAATGCTCAGCATTTCTTTAACCCTTTGCATTTTTTACTGCCCTCATCATTTTATTATTCCTTTAAAAGTCATCAACTACATCTATTAATTTTTTGTAAGCACCAGGTACTATGCTAAGTATTCTGCATACTTTTTTTCATTTAAACCTCAACATATCCCTATGAGGTAGATTCTATTAGCATCATTTTACAGATGATGAGCAAAGAAAGAAAACTTTTGCAATGACATATACCTAAGTGACAGAGGCAGAATTTGAACACACACAGTCTGATGGGAGAGGTGTCCTGCTATACACAACAGTCTTTTCCTTCTTGAGAGTTTCTTCTCCTTAGATGTGTATGCCATTCATGTGTTCCTATTCTACTCAATGTTCCACTTCTGTCTCCTTCCATAACTCCTCTTCCTCCTGCTAAACAAGAGTTAGCAATCTTCTCCAAACTCAGTCTCCAACATTCTTAGCTAAAGTCTTTCTTTTGCTCTTCTTGAAGAGCTCACATCCTCCTCATGGCTTCATATACACAAAATGTTGTGGATTCGATTTGTTTGTCAATCCCTGACTGCTCCCTGTGCTTCCATTTCTTACTTCCTGTTGCCTCTAGGACACTTCTCCACTAGAGTTCATCTCCCAGCTAAGTCCCTCTCTCAAATTTTTTCTGAGCATGATATCACCATCTTCTCTCAGTCCTTTGGCCTCAAAGCCCGGAATCATCCGTTCTCTTCAACCTGTTGAATATCACTAAACCCCATTGACATTTCCTTTGAAATGTGTCTCCAGTCATCCCTTTTTCTCTATCTTCACTTCTGTGTCTCTAGTTCAGCCCCTCATTGCCCATTTTACAGCTTCCTAACTTGCTTCCATCCCAGGTCATTCTCCAGTCTATCCTATCCAGTGTGTCCAGATCTACTCTCCATGCTGCTTTTAATTGGTCAGAGGGTCCTGCGGACAAAATGACAATCATATCCTGACTTTCAAGGTTCTCTGTGATATATACATATAATTTTATTTTATTTACTTATTTATACCCCTCAAAACAGGTTTGAAGAATTTTAAACCATAAATTTTCTGCTACTCTTTACCAACACAAATTTCCAAGACTGTCTACTTTGGCCACTTTCCAAGAAATTATATATTTAGAGCTTAATACTGTCTCCCTCACTGTTAAGAGCATCCTGCTTTTCTCTCTTTTCCACAGTATGTTGGTAATTCAAACTGGCTTACTTGAAGTGCCCTCCTTCTTTCTCTATTCAAACCCTACACACATCTCCAAGGTCCCTCATACTGTGCCATAGGCCTTCCTAGAAAACTTGGGTATCACCAGATATTGCTGTAGTAAGCATTTTAGCATTTAATCCTCTTCTGCCTGTCATCATTCAAACCCTACACATCTCCAAGTTCCATCATACTATTCCATAGGTCTTCCTAGAAAACTTGGGTATCACCAAATATTGCTATAGCAAGCATTTTAGCATTTAATCCTATTCTGCCTTTCATCACTCTCGAAAGCTGAGCTGCCCACCAGTGGCTGCAGCAGAATGGGATACAGGTGTGCCATGAGAGATTGATGGTTGTAAACTTTTTATAGCAACACAAAATTTACGACCATTTTACAACCATTCACAAATTTACAACAGTTGAATTATATTTGGATACTGTTTGGCACAGTCAGTAAACTTACAGATTCTAGTACTTATTGTTTCTTGCTGAAGGTCTTATGCACAACACCTGTCACCAGAGATGCTTGTGTAGGGCTTTCCCTTTCAATTGTCTCCTTAAAACCATCTCTGTGTCCCCTTCCACTGTCGAAGCTTTTCTGTTCTCTTAATAAATCCTGCTTTCCAAAAAAAAAAAAAAAAAACCCAACAAACAAAAAACCATCCCCGTAAGTCTGATTTTTGCTTTAATTGAAATGTGTTTATTATCAGTGATAATCTTTGTGCATATGTGTTTCAAATACTTAGTTCTTCCTTTAATTTGACTATTTTCACATTATTTTCTCCCAACACAAAGGTATGATTTTTATCATCATCATCATCATTTGTCCCTAATAAAACAATTGAGTTTGTTTATTTGTTTCCACTGTGACTTGATTTATGTATGTATTCATTCTTGGCTTTTGAGGGTAATGAATAGCCAAAATCTAATACTTAATGGATTTTTAAAATTGTTTTTTTTTTTTTTTTTGAGTTGGAGTCTCACTCTATTGCCCAGGCTGGAGTGCAGTGGCATGATCACTCACTCCTTCCACCTCAGCCTTCCAAGAAGCTGGAACTACAGGCGTGTGCCAACACATCTGACCAATTTTTCTATTTATGGCAGAGATGAGGTCTCACCATGTTACCCAGGCTGGTCTTGAACTCGTGAGCTCAGGCAGTTCTTTTGCCTTCACCTCCCAAAGTGTTGGGATTACAGACGTGAGCCACCATGCCCATCCTTAATGGACTTTTATAATAAATTACTGTTTGCTTATAAAAATAAACAATTTTTTACTCTAAAAACTAATAATGGTAACAGATAATTGATTCATTAAAGGAGACTGTAGGCTTTTAATAAAATCTTATAAAAACATTTTTCAAAATACTTTAATCAAACTTGAAATAAGTAATATTTATATTTTGTGGAAAATCCAAATATAATTATTAAATAAATGATAATATTTCAGAAATTCTCACTTTACTTATCAAATGTTTAATTTTTCAAAAATTTTATGATTTAAAAATATTCTTTAAAAAAGACAAACTTAATTTCTTTGAAAACTGATTTGTCATCGTTGAAAAGGCTTATAGTCTTCTCAAGTACTTCATATATATTATTTTCCATCATAAAAAAGAATTTAAAGTTAAAATTAATTTTTATTAATATCCAATTATAGTTTAGTACCTTTTAGAAATTCACAAGACATACAGTGACCAAAATATAAATTTAAATAACTTAGTAGGCAATATAGAAAGTATTATTTCAATTTTGGAATTGTTTGCCCTGATCATTTTTTTCTTTGCCTAAGTAGCTTTTTTGCATGGAAAAGTTATCAAATGAAAAAAATTGTGCCAGGTATTATTGGCCAGGGCCTTAATAGAAAATATCCAATATTATCCAGATAAACTGTCTCTTCTGAGAGTGATTTTTAAAGGTTTTGATCTCAGGACACTTTACATTCTTAAAAATTATCACGATTCAGAAAGCTTCCGTTATATGGGTTGCATCTAACACTATGTATTATTTTAGAAATTAAAAATGGAAAACTTTTAAATATTTTAAAATAATACATTCTTACAGATTAGTATAAACACATTTTTGTGAAAAATAACTATAGTTTCCAGGAAAAACAATTCCCTTAGTGAGAAAAACGACATTGCTTTACATTTTCCTTAATGTCTGGCTTAATAAAAGGCAGTTACATTGTCATATCATCTTTGTATTCACTCTACTGTGAAGAGACTGAAGAGGCATATAATGTCTTAGTATTTTTACAAAAATTTTTCTGACTCACAGGTCCCTCCTCCTCCAAAATCTCAGGGACTTTCAGAAGTCCTTGAAACCACACTTTGAAAAACACTGCTTTATGAAATTGTTTACAACAAAAGCCTGTGCAACTATTGTACACAGTTGTTTACATTAGATTGGGCTCTAGAAGTTAATTGAAAGGTTACATAATTAGGAGGTAAAGCCAAAATGTCTCCTGCAATTGCAGAATCACTCATTTTACCAAGGCCCCTCATACTGTGACCAAACGGAGCAAATGGAGCAAAGGACATTTTTTTAAAAAGGCTACTCTGGAATACTGCTACTAGGAGATGCATCGATGACACAAATGAATCACAATGTTCCCTTTTCAGAGTGATGAATCTACAGATGTTAGTCACAGTTTTCAGTTAATAGCACTAATTAGAATCCCTGGAGACGGATGCTTGGAAGAAAATGAACGGTTCTGCTAAAAAGTACCAAAATGAACTTCTCAAGATTAAGTATTTGGAGTAGTAAGTAAATACTTTAAAACAAAATAGACTTTCTGAATATTGTGCAAGCACAAGGGTTTCTGCCCTGGCAGGAAGCTGTGGTGATGAGAAGGTGAGCTCTCTACCGTGTCTGTTCTCCGTGCTCTGAAGATCACATGCAAGTAAAACATTGTGCTTTTCACACAGAAGCTCTTGTTATCCATTTGCCTGAAGATGTGAATTCCACCTGAAAGGATATTATTCATAAAATACAGGCTGC
The DNA here is from genome assembly GCF_000164805.1 of Carlito syrichta. Lineage (NCBI taxonomy): Eukaryota > Metazoa > Chordata > Mammalia > Primates > Tarsiidae > Carlito > Carlito syrichta. Next base: position 229,210 of record NW_007246389.1, on the reverse strand, counting down.
CATGGTTCCATCTGTGTTCAACTGCATGTGGGGAAATGGGCTCTTGCTGTTTCCTACCAACATACCTACTAAAGGAAAAGTTGTTTTTCCTGAAGTGTATGAGCTAAAAAAAGGAATTAAAAAATGTCCATGATCTTTACATTGCAGAGTTGTTGAGAAGAATTTCTTGACTTCAAAAAAATTGGTTTACTCGACATTTTTGAGCACCAGAATGAACTTAAAAATAGCAAGGAGTATATAAAAATAGAATTATGTATACTAACAATGTTCATGAATTCAAAGGAAAAATGAGAAGTAGTCCAGTGGGGAAAGTTTAACTGGTATTCTAACCTCAGTCCTAAAGAAGACTAGTAGAAAAACATCTAAGTTTCACATTACTTGGAAATACTTGATATAAGAAAGACCAAGTGGTTAGAAATTTATTCACATTATCTTAAGAAATTAAATGAAAGAGATAAAATTATACAAATTCTGATTAATAATGAGAAAAGATTTTTTTTTTTTTTTTTTGAGTTGGAATCTCACTCCGTCACCTAGGCTGGAATGCAGTGGCATGCTCATGGCCTCCCCAGAGTCGACCTGTTGGGCTCTGGCGATCCTTCCACCTCAGCCTTCCAAGTAGCCGGAACTACAGGCACGCGCTACCATGCCCAGCTGATTTTTTATTTATTGTAGCGACGAGGTCTCGCCAAGTTTCCTGGGTTGGTCTTGAACCTGCGGGCTCAGGCAATCCACTCGCCTCGGCCTCCCAAAGTGCTGGGATTACTCCACTGCACCTGGCTGATATTACTCTTTCAATTTACCTCTTCAGATTTTGTTCCCATAGTCTGGGAGATGGTTTAGTAAAGTAGGTGAAGCATAAGCTCTGGAGTCAGACGCCACTTACTAGGCATGTGACCTTAGGCTAGTTATTTAACATCTCTAAGCCTCTATTTTCTCATATGTAAAATGAGAATATTGTAAAGATTGAATATGATGTATAAATAGGATCAGAAACAGTTCATTAAGAGTTCAATGCATGTAGTTATTGTTGTTGATAGTACTTATTATCTCCACTCCCCTCAACAACTTTGATGGAATGTTATATAGCCATAAAGAAGGACAAACTTATATGGACTTTGCAGCAACTAGGATGGATTTAGAGCCTGTAATAGTCAGTGATCTATCACAGAAACAAAGAATTGAGTACCACATGTTCTCACTCATAAGCAGATTCTGAACAATTATCATAATACTATAAGAAATAGAATGAGAGGGCCCACTTCATTAATAAGAGTACCTGATCTCAAACCAGGTGAAGGGGGGGCCAAAGTGAGGCCCAAACTTTATCAGTACAATGACTATTTGTATACCTAACCCTGAATTGTACCTCACACCTTTAAAATAAAATTTTAAAATAGACTGGGCGTGGTGGCTCAGGCCTGTAATCCCAGCACTTTGGGAGGCTGAAGTGAGAGGATTGTCTGAGCTCAAACGTTCGAGACCAGCTACCTAGGTAACTTGGCGAGACCTCATTTTTCTACAGTAAATCAAAAAATTAGCCGGTCATGGTAGCATGTGCCTGGTTCTGGCTACTTGGAAGGCTGAGGCAGAAGGATCACCTAAGCCCAGCAGGTAGATGCTTGGGTGCCATGAGCATGCCACTGCCCTCCAGCCTGGGTGACAGAGTAAGACTCCAACTCAAAAATAAAATAACATAAAATAATAAAATAAAATAAAGAAAATTTTTTAAAAAGTACGGCATGAACTTTTTGCATTCATTTATAAATAACTGGGATTCCCTCATGAGAATTGAAGTTGATTGCTGAGATTGGTGGGTGAAGGGGTTAATGTTTCTGACCCCTACTGAATTTATAATAACACTAAAACATGAACTGATTTTGAGACAGTCATGTGATTTTACAACTGAAAGAAAATGAGCAAGTTTGAAAGAACCAGGCTAAGCCTACTTGATATAAGTCTACTTATTATAACAAGTAGGCTGGTACCAAGCTAAGCTTAATAAAATTGACAATAACATTTTTACCCAGGTTATTCTTTAAACCTCTATTTTTACTTTCTAAAACAAACAACATCATTATCTTTACGTCATCTACTGCAGCACACTCATATGGGGGAGCCCCCCAAAAACCCCAAAATTTATTTACCAAAAATATGTATTTACTGCTACATGTTTAAACTTCACTCACCTTCAAAGTACTCTCCATTTGATGCAATATACCTATCGAGATACTTTTTCTACTGTTCAAAACAGTTTTTTAATTTGTCTATTTTGATGCCTATTATTGCTTCTGCTATTTTTTGTTTCATCTCTTCCACATGGGCACAAAGTTTCCCTTTGAGGACTTTTTTCGTTCAGGGAAACAAAGTTGCTGGGGCAAGATTGGGTGACTAGGGAGGGTGGGGCACGGGGGTTGTGCTGTTTTGGTTAAAAACTGCTGAACACTCAACACTGTGTGGGCAGGTGCATTGTCATGGTGGAAGAACCAGTCATCTGTTTGTCACAACTCAGGATATTTCTTCTGCAAATTGTGATGCAACCTTCTTAAAACTTCCAGATAAAAACTTTGATTGACTGTTTGATCTGAAGGCCTACCCTCCAAAAGATAATTCTTGGTTTTTGGGGTCCTCCCCACCTTTGCATCACTTCTACTATCTAGCTTCTTCACTCCTGCTTCCCAGTTGATCCTTACCATTCCTTGAAAACACTTAATCCGTTTCTTATTTACTCTCCAGCCTGTTTCTCACCCAACTATTATCCTCACTCTCAGTAGATGAAGTCACTTCCTACCTGAGTGAGATCAAGGATGTCAGAATAAATGAGCTGCCGCTATTTTGCCAACTTCAACATGTCCCTTTGATCTTGTATTCTTTCCTCTACCACTTGAGCTCTTAGTTCTTGTTCTGTTCAAGACCTATGACAGTTATCCCTTTACATTCTCCATACAATTTCATCTTTACCACCTCCCTGGCACCTTCTCTTCCCTCAAATAGGCACAATCTGCCCTTCTTTTTAAAAATTGTTTTTTGATCTTACTACTTTTGCAATGATCTAATTCTCTTTGTTACTGTCAAACTTCTCAGGCCCCTGAGGACTGACTCCCTTTTTTCTCCACATGATGCTTCCTTTAACCTCTTATAATAAGTCTTCCATCCTGATTATTGTCCTGAAACTACTTTCACAAATATAAATATCACCAAAGTACTCCTTACTGCTAAATCTACTGATTTTTCCCACAGGACCTACTCTTCTAGGATTCTCTACTGCATTTTAAAAATCGATCACTCTCTCAAGAAACACTTTGTTTCACTGAATAGTGGTAATACAGTCTCGTTTGCTTTAGCTCTGTGTTATTGCTTTTCCATTTCTGTTCCTCACTTTTGTCTCTACCATCACTTTTCAGAAGTATTTCCAGGTTCAGTCCCTGGCCAACAATGAATGATAACCCATACTTTTTTTCAAAAGTAATCTTTAATGAATTTTGGTAAATGTCCCATGTGTACCTGAAAAGAACGTTTAGTCCATATTTCTTGGACATACTGTTCCATGTATGTTAAGAAGTTTCAAGTTAAGTAGTTCAAATTTTCTATATCCTTAATTACTTTTTTGTCTACTTAGTCTATCATTGCTGAGAGAAGTGTGTTAAAATCTCATCCTTGGGGTAGTTTTTGTATATTTCTTCTTGTAGTTGTCAATTTTTGCCTGCTAAATTTTCAAGCTGCCACAACATGCATATATATTAAGGATTTAAAAACTTTCCTATTGAACAGACTCTTTTATCATGATGAAATGCCCTTGTTTCATGTCTAGTATTATCTTGTCTTAAAGTCAGCTTGGTCTGCCAGCTTCCTTTTGTTTGATTTTTGGCAAAGTATACATTTTCCAACTTTTCCTTTCAATGTTTTGGTGTCCTTTTATTCAAAGCATGACTCTTGTAAACAGCTTTAAAAATATATACTCGGAAAATTTTGTCTATCAATTGGTTCATTTATATTTAATATAATTACTAATAAAAAAATTTTTACCATCTTGCTTTTTGTTTTCTAATGATGCTGTCTGTTCTCATTACTCTTTTCTTTTTAAAGCAATAAAAATGTTTAGTATTCTGATTTTTCTCCTTTATTAGTTTTTTAGTTATATGTTCTCTTGCTATTCATTTATAGGTTACCCCAAAGATTACAATATGCATCCTAAGTTCATTAAACCTACCCTAAATTAATACTTTTACTTCTTCTTGGATAATGAAAGTAACTTGTAACAATTTAACGCATTATTTCTCTCACCCATTGTGCTATTATCATTTATTTTATTTCTACATATATTTTATTGTTGACATATTATTATTTTTTAAACAATCAACATTATTTTATCCACTTATTTACCCTTGTGTTCTCCTTTCCTGATAGTCAATGCTTCTCTCTAGGGTCATTTTCCTTTGACCTAAAAAATTTTAATGTTTTCTATAGTGCAGGTTTGCTGGGGGAAGAAATCTCTCATTTTTCATTTGTCTGAAACGTATTTATTTTGCCTTCCTATTTAAAGAACATATTTACTGAGTATGTAATTTATAGGTTAGCAATTTTTATTTTAGCCTTTAAGAAAGTAATTTTAGGTCTTTTGGTCTTTACAATTTTTGTTAAGAAATAAGTCAGCTGTCTTATTTTTGCTCCATTGAAGGCAATGTACCTTTTCCCACCTGCCTGTTTTAATGATTTTTCTTTTCATCTGAAAAAGAACAGCACAGAGTTAGGACAAACAAGATTTTACAGCCATTCATCGGTTGATTAATTATGATGTGCTCAAGTGTAATATCTTTTATTTATCCTGCCTGGATAAATAAGTTTCTTGCATTTGTAGGTTGATGTCTTTCATCAGTTTTGCAAAAATTCTTAAGCATTACCTCTCCAAATATTGACTCTACTCCCGTTTTATCTCTCCTCACCTTCTGAGACTCTATATGTATGTTAGTTCTTACACTCTATTTTGGTTTTTCCACCTGTGATTAGGTTTGGATATTTTCTAGACCTGTCTTTCAGTTTACCAATTTTGTCTCCTGCCATCCAGGCTGCTGCTAAACCTATTCAATGAATTCTTAATCTCAGATATTGTATTTTGTGTTCTAGAATACTTATTTTTATAGATATAATTTCCATGTTGAAATACTCCATTTTTCATCCATTTATGCATCTTTTCTCTTGATTTTTCTTTAACATAGTATAGTTTGTTTGTTTTTTAAGCCAGTGTCTGATAACTCCAACAGCTGAATCTAACTGTGACTGTCCTCTCTAATATCTACTTTTCTTTTTGACTACTAGATACATTTTCCTGCCTTTATTTTATTTGCCTGTCTGGTAATTTTTAAATTGTAGGTCAAACACTGTACAAAAACCAAAGTGTAATTGGGGCACTACAAATTTCCAATCTGTCATGCCAGTGTTGTTTGAGTGCTAAAAGTCTTGCTGGTTTCTGTAAAGAGACTCTTTGCAAAGGCCAAGTGCAATCCTCAGTTCCTTCCCAAAGATGGCAAATGTCCTCAGGGAAGAAAATGGTTTATGATCATTAGCTCCACTGGGAAGTGTTCCCTACCTTCTTAGAATCAATTAATCTAGTCCTTATTGCTTCTAAACTTCTCTGATGTCTTTACAATGTTTTTTATTTTTATTTTTTTTATTTTTTTATTTTTTTTTGAGTTGGGGTCTCACTGTCACCCAGACTGGAGTGCAGTGGCCGCTCCCGGCCACCGCAGCCTCGACCTGCTGGGCTCCGGCGATCCTTCCGCCTCAGCCTTCCGAGTAGCCGGAATTACAGGCATGCGCTACCATGCCCAGTTGATTTTTTGATTTATTGTAGAGATGAGGTCTCGCTGCCCAGGCGGGTCTCGAACCCGCGGGCTCAGGCAATCCACTCACCTCAGCCTCCCAAAGGCGCGGGATTACAGGCTGAGCCATCGAGCCCGGCTCTACAATGTTTTTTAAAATAATTTTTCTAGGTTTTTTTAGTTGTTACAGTGAGACCCTTGAGCTACTGCAATCTACTATATTCGAGTTGGGAGTAAGATACTTAACTCTTGTGGCTTTAGCCAGAATGCTGTGCTGTTGATTCTCAAATCTCTAATTGTAAACGTTCCACCATGCTATGGTCCTATCCACCAACTACCTAGTATAGAGTTCTCCTTTCCTATAAAAGTATCCAAAACAGACATCTTTTGTTCTCTCAATTGCCTTGTCTGATACATCCTGGCCATTTTTATTTTATCATTTTCTTTAACTTCTCACTTCAGTATCAGATAGACTTTTTAAAACAAATCTTTCTGTTAGAAGAATAAAAAGGGGCTGGGCACAGTGGCTCAAACCTGTAATCCCAGCACTTTGGGAGGCTGAGGTGAGGGGAATGCCTGAGTCCGCGGGTTTGAGAACAGCCTGGGCAACTTGGCAAGACCTTATCTCTATAATAAATCAAAAAATTAGCCAGGTGTGGTAGAACATGCCTGTAGTTCTGGCTACTTGGAAGGCTGAGGTGGAAGGATCGCCTGAGCCCAGCAGGTCGATGCTGGGGTGGCCATGAGCGTGCCACTGTACTTTAGCCTAGTTGATGGAGTGAGACTCCAACTCAAAAAAAAAAAAAAAAAAAGAAAGAAAGAAAGAAAAAGAAAAAGGAACACTCTATTAAAAAACAACTAAATGGGGTTTATGTTGACTCAGAATTCAGTTCCTTATCTTCAATTTATAAATGAGAGAATTGAAGTATAAAGAAGTTAGACAACTGGTTCAAGGTAGCAATTTATGTTGGAGCTGAATCAAGAACTTAGGTCTATTTCTTTTTTCTTTTTTTAGTTGTAGTCTCACTCTGTCACCCCGACTGGAGTGCAGTGTCACGCTCCCGGCCACAGCAGCCTCGACCTGCTGGGCTCCAGCGATCCTTCCACCTCAGCCTTCCAAGTAGCCAGAACTACAGGTGCACTACCACGCCTGGCTAATTTTTGATTTATTGTAGAGACGAGGTCTTGCCAAGTTGCCCAGGTGGGTTTCGAACCAGTGGGCTCAAGCAATCTACTCACCTCGGCCTCCCAAAGTGCTAGGATTACAGGCTGAGCCACCGAGCCCGGCCTTAGGTCTATTTTATTGTTCTTTCCACACTAGACCAATACTGCCCCTCTCTCTGAATAAGGTAGTTACATTACACATCAAGGATTTTCTCTAGGACAACCCCAATTTCAAATATTATGTCTTACTGTCCCTATAAATCATTGAAATATCCAGGATATCCCTATATGTATCAAGAAAAGTTCATTTTTAGCACCTTAAAATGGAACAAAAATTATTTGTCAGAATATGTCCTAATATTTTTGGTCTGAAAATATGGTCACCGCCTCTTTAACTATATCCTATACCATTGCTAAAAATGGAAGGATGCTCTGTGTAAAGTAGACTTAAGAACAGTCATTGTACATTCATTATCTCATTTAATCCTTACAACAACCCATGGGTGGGTAGGTTTCTAATATTATTATCATTTTTTCCAATGCTAGGAAATTGAGGTTTGTTTTGTCAAATAATATTTCTTATCCACTCATGTTATTACATTACTCCCCAAAACATTTAATTGATCTTCATTTCTTTTCTCATCTAAATAATGCCCTGTCTGACCTTCAAGATCTCTGTAGTTTGTCTTACTCATATCAGCTTTGCTTCTTAAACTTTATTTCACAGAAGCCTGGATCTTTTTCTATCCTGAGCCAAATCCATGGTCAAGCCAACCAGCATTTGGATGCCAACAGCAATATTGCTAAAAGCAGTCCTACTTGACCTTGTTCTTTTTTAAGTAGTAGCTTTTGGCTCTGTTATTAGCAAATTTTCCAAACTGGCTTATATATCATGCTAGTACCACCTCTTGGAAGTCATGAGTTCCACTGTTTATTATTTAACAAATAAATAGATACCTCTGGATTTATCCTAACTAAGCCATGTTCACATTTCAAAGATTTTCTCCAAGTTCACATCATAGTCCACAATACTAGAGACACACAGCTCATTTACACACTGGCATGCTGTGTTCCCTAAAGTTTTGCAACATGGTCCCCTGATTTGGGGATCTGATATACTCACGTGGGTTCACCCTACCCCTGTCTCATATAAATGTATAAAAATAGTCGTCTATTCAGAGTGAAGTGTCAGAATACCCCACACCATTTTCATTTTGTATTTGTCTTCCCTACTTCTTATTTCATTATAGCACTCCTATGATTCAGGGACTCAAAACATACAAACAAGCGTTCTGAGGGGCAAATGCACCATAGTTTTCATACAAGATCACCGCTATGTTTCTCTCCAGTTTCCATGATCATTCATGATAATATCTGACATTGCACTGATTTTTTTCCAACACAAAACAGGGCTGATGGCCTTCACAGTTAGCTGTGGCATAACAACCAGAGGGCAGATGAAACTCTAGTGAAGGCCTATCTTTGACTAATTATGGGATCCTTGGAATATCAAAAACCCAATAAAACCTTACGTATTGTATTGGAATTGTGCTGAATAATGGGATACAGAAATAAATAAGTCCCACATCCTACCTTTATCAAGCTCACAAGCTAGTGGAAAAGATTAACAGGAAAATCAGTGGTTAAAATAGGGTATGATAAGTGTCAAGAAGTCTGCACTAGATATAGAACAGAAGAAAAATTCCTAGACGAAGCATCTGACTAGACAACTAACTAATAAGAGGCGGTCAGAAAAAACTTTCCAAAGAGTGAAGATATTTTAACTGAGACTTGGGGAAGCCTGGTTTCTTCATTGTTGTATTCCCAGCCCCAGAATAGTGCCAGGTACAGGGTAGGTACTCAATAAGCATATGTTTACTGATGAGAGTAAGGTGGAATTCCATGTGGCTAGAAGGGTTTAGACAAAGGTGTGGAGGTGCCAGAAGCATGAGTTTAGGGAACTGTGAGTAATTACAGAATGCAAGAGTGGACAAGGGGAAGTGGTTGGGCCTAAGGCTGGAAATATAGCCCGAGACCAGAATACAAAAGGACTGGGTTTTTTGAACTTTATCTTGAGGACAATAGGAAGCCACCAGAGAATTTAAGCACTAGAGTCACACAATCAGTGTTAGCTGATGTGCCAGTTATCAATTACTGCCACTCAGTTCAAAATACACCCTGCATAAAGGGCCTAAGTCTTTTAAATATGTGGTCTTTGCTGGCTATCATGATACAATTTACAAGTATAGGGCATGGGAGGGACACTGGAGGAGGAAGGGGTTTCTCTTGGGATTTAGGTGTGCTCTTCTTGGGAGGCTCCAGGAACTTGGAGTTTCTCTTGTGCTGGGATCCTACAGTGCACTTCTTATCCCACATCTGGTTCATACAGTATGTGATCTCTTGAGTATCCAACTGCTGCAGTACACAGCAGCCATCGGTGTCTAGTGGCTAGCAGCTTTCCCTGGCATCTCTCTTGGGAAGTCTTGCAGCACAGTCAGTGCTGCCAGTGAGTTATCTTTTTGTGAATGGCTTTCTAGCATCCCAGAGAGTGGATTCTGCTGCCTGGCATCTCAGTAATTTCTCTACCCTCCAGAGAGCTGTGGCCTTACCCCCTGTACCAAGTTCTGGAAGAAGTCTCTTCTTTAGGTGATCTATCTCAAAGGTAGTGGTTGTTCCTTGTATCTGTGATTCTTATACGAGGGGGGACCCCCCAAAACCCCATAATTATCTTTTGGAGGACAAGCCCTTTGTAGCACAGGCTTCCCCCACTAGGTGAGTATTCTAGGAACCTATCAGCATTGGTGTACCAGCTAGCATTGTTGTAAGAGGCTGTGTTTGGCTTCAGTAAGTTTTTTTTTTTTTTTGGAGATTCTTTCAACACATTTGCCCATTTCATGAAGGTGATTTATGAGTGCACCTGCCCACACCACACTGAGTGTTCAACAGTTTTTGACCTGAAACAACATGACCCTTATGCCCCACTCTCCCTATTCACCCAATCTCACTCTGAGCAACTTTTTTTGTTTGTTTCTTGAATGAAAAAAGTCCTCAAAGGAAAGTATCTTGCCAATATGGAAGAGATGAAAACAAAAAATGTTAGAAGCACTAAAAGGCATCAAAATTGACAAGTTCAAAAACTGTTTTGAACAGTGAAAAAAGCGTCTTGATAGGTATATTGCAAAAAATGGAGAGTACTTTGAAGTGACTGAAGTTTAAACATGTAAGAATTAACACAATTTATTATAAATTCTGGGTTTTTTTGGGTCCCCCTCATATATTACAGATCTTTCCTTATATCTTACTAGCAAATCTTCCATTACTTCAATCCCATTATTGTTGCAATCTTTCTCTTTTTTAGAAATAAGGTCACACTCTGTCACCCAGGCTGGACTGCAGTGGCATGATTATAGCTCACTGCAGCCTCTAACTCCCAGGCTCAAGGGATCCTCCAAGCCTTGGCCTCCAAAGGATTACAGGAATGAGTCATCACATCTGGTCTTTAAAAATATTGAACTTTTCTTCTTAAGATTACTAAATGCTCAAGAACTACTACATGATATTTTTTTCTCTTTGTTGGACTTTTCTCTTTGTTGAAGCACAGATTGGAAGCTGTGTGGATAGGCTGAAGTGAGTGAGTGGGGCAAAGCAGATTAGGAGAATATAGCAGCACTTTGACAACAATTCTCAAGAGCTTCAGTGCCTTGGAAAGTGATTGCAATAGGGAGGGATAGGAGAGACTGGTATTTAGGCAATAGAAATAGGACTTGGTAGGAGACTCTTCAGGACTAGAGGAGGAGGAGGAGGAGAAGGAAGAAGGGGAGAGTGTAAAGGAGAGAAGAATCTAGAGTGACTATCAGTTCTCAAGCTTGGATGACTGGGTGTAAATGTGGTACCACTGTAGAAATGGTACCATTGTGGAAATAGAGAATACTGAAGGAAGGTCAGATCAAATTCTCCTCCCATGTTCTCTTTTACTCAGAGTTCCATGGATTCTTAAGTCACAAAGACTTGGAATCATAGACTCCTTGAGTTGGAGAGGCACCAAAGTCCAACTTTTCTGCCTTCGGGTAATATGGGTCATTTGTTCACATCAGATAAAAGAAGTAGGGAAATAACCATTCTATCTTAACATTCCTCAATTCTAACGTTTTATAAAGTGCCTTTTTATTTTTAAAGCTCTCAGTGTGGTAGGCCTTTTTCAGAGCCCACCTCCACCCTCAACTCTTACAATTCAATAAATTTCCTTTTAAGTGAAACTTATATGCCTCCCAATGTGGAATGGCAGGCCAACACATACCTGCTAAATGCTGAAGAATACAGGTTTTATCAAATATAGACTACAGGCTTGTTTCTGGAATTTCTCATTTAGTTTTATTGGTATGGGTTAAATAGGGCTTCAGTTATATAAATGAAAGCCTTCAGTTACATGAATGAAAAGCTCCAGTTACATGAATGAAAGGCTCCAGATGTCAGAATCTCAGAGGAAGTTTCTATGAACAGTTCTTGGAACTAAGCACCAGGCAACTATATATACTTGCTTGGGTTTGGAATTGGAGGTGGTGGGTTTTGGACACGTGGTTACTCTTGCTTGGAAAGTACTCTCCCCCTCTCCTAGCCTGTTCACAGGAGAATTCTTCCTCCAGAGGTCTGCTCAACCTTTCTCCATCTCCTGTCAGTTCCATTATTATCTTATAGAGCACCACTTACCCATCTCTGACGTGTGCCTCTCCCAATAGACTGTAAACTCCAGGGAAGGGAAGGTCGGTTTTTCTCACTACAGAATTCCAGTGCCTGGAACTTAGTGCTCAATAGATGTTAGAAAAAAATGAATGATAGCAGTTTATAAAGTGCTAATCATGCCCACTGATTCTCATGACAATCCCCCCAACGGTATTCTTATATCTTATTCTTATAATGGTGTTCTGATAACATATTCTTATATACAAAGACGAAAGAGCACAGGTCTGGCTCTTCAGTAGGGGAATTTGGTTCCGGATCCTTTTGTTCCAAATCATAAAATACTAGTTCTGGGTACAAAACACACACACACACACAATTTGGCCAGAAAGCGATAGTTCCCCGTGGTCACATTCTCCTAAAGATCACCATGCCTTCCTCTTGCTCTGTGAACAAGGAGGGGCGATCCCCTCCCTCTACGTCCCCTGTGGGGTTGCTACCTCGGGCTCGCTCCTAAACGCGCTGTCTGGCTTCAGGCGACACCTGGCACCTGGCCTCAGGAGGGAGGTGTGAGGAGAGATCCAGTGCCTCGCACCGTTGGAGAGGGAGAGCAGCAGAATCTAGGCGGGAAAGGAGCCGGGGAGGGCAGCCCCGGCGGGGCGCGACCGGGCTTTGTTAGCGCTCCGCCTTCGCCGGGCAACCGGGAAATGGGCTCCGCGGCCTGGTCACCGCGGGGGCGGGGCGGGGCGGGGCG
>NW_007246389.1:209926-216776 GCF_000164805.1 Carlito syrichta | reverse complement strand
TTCCACTATTAAGACTATAACATAAATTAGTATTTTCAAGAGAGTTCGGTGAGATGACAGATGCTAGTTGTGTGTGTGTGTGCGTGTGTATATCTCAGTTAATTTTACATGCAAATTTAAACAATGGTATTAAATCTTTTCCCCTATTTTAAAATTTTTCCATTGCTTTGCTGTAATAGAGTTTATTTTCCAGAGGAAAATGAGTAGAAAGTATGGAGATTCCATGTACTGCTTGCCTCCACACTGCCTTCCCCATTATCAACATCCTGAAGACAGACATTAATTTAAGAAAAGATTCAGCCGGGCTCAGTGGCTCAGCCTGTAATCCGGCGCCTTGGGAGGCTGAGGTGAGTGGATGGCCTGAGACCATGGGTTTGAGACCCGCCTGGGCAACTTGGCGAGACCTCATCTATACAATAAATCAAAAATTAGCCTGTAGCTGCAGGCCGCGCCGCGCCCCGCCTGCCCTCCCCCAAGCCACCACCTCCTGCCGCGAGTTCCCAGGCTTCCACTGGGGCATTGATGGGAGACTAAAAACTGCTTCTGGTTTTGCTTGTGGTTGAAGTCCCAGATGGCCTGACGGGTTAAGGATGGGGAAGGGGCATTAGGTCACCCGAGGTAATGTGTAGCAATTCACAGTGGGCTTTTTTAGGTTAGAACAAAGTGGGGCTTAAAATGATCTTTTGGCTCGTGGAAAGTGGGCAGGTGAGGGGAAACCTTTGGGGATAATTGTAACAAACACTTCTTGGAGTGTGTGTGTGTGTGTGTGTGTGTGTGTGTGTGTGCGCGCGCGCGCGCACACACAATTCCCACAAAGAATTGCTCTAAGTGCATTACGCATAAGAACTAACTTTATCCTTATAGTCACCCCACGAGGCAAGTACGTTACTGTTTTACAGACGAAACTGAGCACAGGTTAAATAATTTGCCCAAGATGACAGTCAGCAAGTGATAGAGTCAGGATTTGAACCCAATTTGCTGGTTCCAGATTCCTCACTCTTAACCTCTATAATGCCAAGAAAGGGGATGGCACTGGAGTGGATAGGAATAGAAGCCAAAATGTCTGGGGACAACAGGGAAAGATAGAAAATATTTACTGTGTAGAATGTGATCACTATGCTTTTACAATCACAATGGCATCTCAAAGTCTCTCTGAAGGTAGATATCACCTACATTTTAGAAATAAGAAACAGACTGTCTGTGGTCAAACAGTTCATGGAAGGGCCCAATTTGGCTTTAAGTCTTCTGATTTCATGACTTCTTTTTTAGGCACCCAGAGAGGCAAGAAAATCCCCATCTTTCTCTGCTATGCCCCTAGTCACTTCACACCCATTTTTAAGGTGCTCATTGCATCATTCACTCCTTCAGTCCATTAAAGCAGTTGTGTGTGTATTAGTCTACAACAATGAGTTCGTTCACCCAGGGCCTTCACAGTTTTCTCTAGTTGTGAGGTGAAAGTCACTGTCTCTCCCTAAAGCAATTTCAAGCATCAGTGAGCAAGTGGGGGAACAGGATTTTGGTTTATGTATGCAGAGGGCTTTTCACAGCCTGCTGTTATCCATTTGTAAAGAGCCTACTCTGCTGGCATTTGTCAAAATCCTGCAGGTTTTTGCATACCTGGAGAATCCTGGATGATATGGGGATGACCACTGTTCCATGGGCAAGATCTAGATATGAAAAGGCCTAATCACTGGCCACTGCCTGCCTTCCTGTGGTCTTTGTGGAGGGACTGCCAATATCAGCATAGGCACAAACAAGGTGTGCCTTAGGATGGGAGAGAGAAACTGGAGACTTGAGGGCTGCAGGTGCAGCTTCCAGGATAACAAGAATGTTCTGGCCACTAGGGTCTGTTCTGTGCATGCACATGGGAAGAAGGTGTGCTAGACTCTTCTTGCTTTCATGTAGAGTAAATAATACAGACAAGAATGAATAATATGATCTTTGTGCAGAAGAAAATATTTTTCAGGTAAAGCAGTAGCAGCTGGAGATAGAAGGTGAAAAAATGGAAATTTAGCATGGCAGGTTAAATATAAGAGAGGAATTTCTTTTAAATTTTTTTTATTTTAAAGATATGGGGTACAATTCAGGGTTAGGTATATTCATTATGCAGGTACCCCTGTTGATGGGGTGTGTCCCCCCTCCTGGCAGTTTCCCAAGAGAGGAATTTCATGATACTGTCTGATTCAGGTGGTTTGATGTCTGTAAGAAGCCAGGTTGGGAGGCAGAGGTGAGATTATCCTTGATCTATCAGACAATAAATATAACACGATATAGTGAAGAGAATACAGTTTTACAAGAAAGTGATAATAACACAATTTAGGAAAGTTGCTTCCTTCTTAGGGAGAGGCAGGGGTAGGGGAGGGAGGAACACAGATGTGATTGGCGGTGGTCTAGTTCTTGCAGTGGGTGGTAAGTTCATGGATGCTTATTAGTTTCAGAACTTACATGGACTTTTAAAATCTATTTAAAATATTGCATTGAGAATCTTTTTAAGTAAACCCATTAACTAGGTCACACTGTTCCCTTCTATTTTCTTGTGTGATTGACAATTGGCTCTGTCCTCCCTTATTTCATTTACCCCTTTCTTCTAGGTCATTCCCACCAACAAACATGCTCTGATTTCTCCCGTCATAGTCCTCTCCAGCTCGGACTGCATTTCTCTGCTTCCCTTTATTGCACATTTCTTTAAAAGAATTGCCCATACCTCTAATTTCTTCTCTCTCTTTCTCTCTCTCTCTCGGAGTCAGAGTCTCACTTTGTCACCCAGGCTGGAGTGCAGTGGCATACTCATGGATCACTTGGAGCCTTGACCTCTTGGGCTCAGGTGGTCTTTCTGCCTCAACCTCCCAAGTAGCTGAGACTACAGGCATGCATCACCATGCCTGGCTAATTAAAAATTTTTTTTTATTTGCAGAAATGGTCTCACTATGTTGCCTAGGCAGGTCTTGAACTCCCGGGCTCACGCAATCCCACTGCCTTGGCCTCCCAATGTGCTGGGATTACAAGCGTGAGTTACCACTCTCAGCCTTCCCAATCTCTCTTGAATTATACTTTCATCTCCATCACTCCACTTGTCAAGATTTCCAATGACATGTTGCTAAATCCAAGGCCATTTCTCAGCCTCAGCTCAACCTATTAGCAGCATTTGACCATGTTGATCATTCTCTTGTCCTTGAAATACTTTCTTTCCTTGGCTTCCAGGACACCACATCCTTGGTTTCTCGCCATCTTCATGGGCTATTTTTCTCAGTCTCTTTTGCTGGTTCTTCTTCCTCTCCCTGATACCTTAACCTTAGTGTGCCCCAAGATTTACCCTCAGACTTTTCTATCTACACTCACTTCCTTTTTGATATCATCCGGTCTCGTGTTCTGGATACTGGATTCATGTCTCCAGCCCTAATCCTTCCCTAAACGCTACATAAAAACATCTAACTGCCTAGTCAGTGGCATCGCTGAATACCTAATAGGCTTCTCAAACCTAATACATCCCAACTTCACCCCCAATCCCTCTCCAAACCAGCTCCCCTAGTCTTCCTTATAGTAGCAAATGTCAATTGTAACTTCAAGTTGCTCAGGCGAAAAACCTTGACATTATTCGTGGCTTTGTTTTCTTTCACAGTGTACATCCAGTCAGAGCAAATGCTGTTGGCTCTATCTTCAAAAGACATCAGAATCCAATCACTTCTCTTCACCTTCATTACCTTGGTCTGAGCAAACCTCATCTCTCACCTGGACCACTACCACAGTTTCCTAACCCATCTCCCAGTTTCCACCTTTACCCTCCTATGGCCTATTCTCAACAGAACTGCCAGAGCAGTCCTTTGAAAACCCAAGACTGATTATGTCATTCCTCTATTTAGAACCCTTGGTGGCTCATGCTTGTAATTCCAGCTCTTGAAGTCAGAGTCAAAGTAACCCATATGCCCTTGAACTCTCTGAACACATTATTTTCTCCTTTCCTCCTTCCTTTATCCCCTTCAGCCACACTGGTCATCTTATTATTTCTCAGAAAGGCCAGGCCCACTCCTGCCTCAAGATCTTTGCACTTGCACTTCCTCTGTCTGGAACAGGATTTGCTCAGATATCCTCATAGTTTACTTCTCAGCACCTTCAGGGGTATGTCCAAATGTCACCTTCTAAGGGAGTCTTCTCTGACCCTTCTATTTAAAATTGGACACCATTATCTCTTCCAACTCCTCCCTTGCTTTACTAGCACCACATACTATATATTTCTTAAGTTTTTGTTTTATTAATTTTGTCTATATTCTAGAGTGCATGGGATTTTGTGTGCTTTATTCACTGCTGTATTTCTGGAGCCTAGAACAGGACTGTGCATATAATGGGCACCTTAAATATTTACTGAATAAAATCCTCCCTTTTTTGTCTCCTTCACCTGTCTTCCCTTCCTTCCTCCTTTCAAAAGGCTCTTCTAAAGAATGATAATTTTAAAAAAACAAAAGAACAATAATTCAGTGTCCATTCAGCTTTGCAAGTTCAGTACCTTAGGGGTTAAAGTTGTGTTTGGCCAAGTAATGATGTTTGGCACTAGAGGGTAGGTAGGAATTCTGACTGACCTTAGTGCCACTATCATCTCAGTCTTGTTATAAATATCAACTGTCCCACACTAGCTATGAGCCCAGAAAGTAAGTTCTCCCTACCCAGTGTGGTTTATATTGTGGTTCACTTTCCCCAGATCTTAAGTGTGTCACTTCAGGGGAGGAAACCAGAGCGATCTCTTCCTACCTGCTGTTTGGATCATGGTGAGGCTGGGACTGAGTAATGGTGATAGGTGCACCATAGTCAGGGCTTTGACTCAGGCTTGGCACAATTCTGGAATTTAGCTGTGGGTGTGTGTTTGTTAGTCTCCTTTCAAAGCAAATCCACCCTGTGTACATAAACTCCCTTCACATATGCATTAGTGTTATTTTGCTGAATATCAAATTACCACAAAGTTAGCAGCTTAAAACAACACAGATTTATGATCTCAATTTCCATGGGTCAGGAGTCTGGGTAAAGACTGACCAGGTCCTCTGTTAAGAGTCTTGCCAGGCTGAAGTTCAAGCATTGATTGGGGTTGTGATTTCATAAGAGATTCTTTCAGGCTCATTGGTTGTTGGCAGAATTCAATTCCTTGAGGTTTTAGGACTGAAGTCATTGTTTCCTTGCTGGCTATTGGCCAGAAATTGTTCTCAGCTCCTAAAAAAGCCTAGATATATAGTCCTCTCATGGCAGTTTACAACATGTCTGTTTGCTTTCTTCCAGGTCAGCAGAGGCATCTGCTGTTGCTTCTTGTTTGTTTTAAAGCTTTGCCTAATTAGGTCAGGCCCAGTCAGGATCATTTCCCTCTTGATTAATTCCAAGTCAACCGATTAGGGACCTTAATTACATCTGAAATGTCCCTTTTGCCACATAATGTTAATCATGGATGTGATATTCCATCATATGGGATATTGCTCTAATAGAAGAGATTATACCAGGTGGGAACCTTGGATGCCATTTTATAATCCTGCCTACTGCAATATTCCTCTTTGTGAGGGAAAATGACAAGAAGACCTATTATTTTTCTTCAGTTAGAACCACTGAGATGAGCATAGCTTCCTTTTGTGGTTCTAGATCTTCTCTTCCTGCTACCTCTGTGTATAGCCTTTTCTTCACAACCCTAGGAGAGCAATACCTTCTAAGAACAAACCATTTTTTCCACATAAGTGAAAGTATCACCTAATCAAATTCTACTTCAAGGACTTAAGTGATTTAAAAAAAAAAAAAAAGGAAAGAACACTTACCACTGTGTGAACAAGTCTCCTTCTTTCTTGATACTTATGTCTTCTGTGACTGCTTTGATTCTCCTCAGGACTCCCCAACCTGTATGTCACCTATACATGCATTAAAAAAAAGGTGGTCACTTAGGAAAGACATTGCCCCTTGGCCATATGGCCTGGCAATTTGGGCAGGAGCTGAACTTCAGCCCACTCTCACCCCTCAGAAAACTGCCTGGTTTTCCTGCCTCCGGAGACTTCTATTTCTATTTCACATTATTCATCTTCTAAATATGCACAATACTCCCTTCCTCCCCTCCACCAAAAAAAAAAAAAGAGAGAGAGAGAGAGAGAGAGTGAGAGAAAAGAAAACCTCAGTTCTTGGTTTTAACTACCTTCCCCTCATGAGAACTCCTATCCTCCGATGGATAGAAGTTCACCAGCTGTCTTTCTGTGTGGATGACTTAAATCTACATCTCCAGTCCCAGCCTTCCCCTTTACCTCAGTCCCTTGTCTAAATCTCTGTCCTGGGCTTCATTTAAACAAGTTTACAAATGGCACATTATCTTCCTCAAGGCCAGCCTCAGATATTTCTAGTATTGTCATGGAGACATGTTCCTGCCTGTTATACCACTACAAACCTAAGAATCACCCTCAACCATGCCCCCTGGCTCTCCTCACACAGCCCATCTGCTCCTCACCTACAGGCTCTGTGCCTATGTCCATTTCTTGCCCATCTCACTGCTCCACACTGATCTAAGCCCTTAGCATCTCATGTCTTCACTGTGTTTCAACAGTTTTCCGATCATGATCTCCTTCTTTTCCTCTCCCAGTGGTTCTCAGCTTGGAACAGTTTTGCATCCTCAGGAGACACTTCACAATGTCTGGTGACATTTTTGGTTATCACAACTGGGAGTGGCCTAGAGAGGCCAGAGATGCTGCAAGACATCCTACAAAGTTTAGGACAGTCCCCAAAACAAAGAATTTCCCATCCAATATGTCAGTTATGCTGAGATTAAGAAGCCCTAATCTACGCCTATTCCTCCAAGTCTCCTGAATGTTACAGCCTGACTCTTCTTTTTTTTTTTTTTTTT
>NW_007246389.1:175631-209906 GCF_000164805.1 Carlito syrichta | reverse complement strand
CTGCGCTACCACGCCCGGCTAATTTTTTTTGATTTATTGTAGAGATGAGGTCTCGCCAAGTTGCCCAGGCAGGTCTTGAACCCACAGGCTCAGACAATCCACTCACCTCAGCCTCCCAAAGGCGTGGGATTACAGGCTGAGCCACTGAGCCCAGCCAGCCTGACTCTTCTTAAGCAAAAGTAGTTGGATCAGGCTCAGTGGTTCAGCCTATAATCCCAGCACTTTGGGAAGCTGAGGCGAGTGGATTGCCTGAGTCTACAGGTTCGAGACCAGCCTGGCCAACTTGGAGAACCTCATCTCTACAATAAATAAAAAATTAGGTGGGTGCAGTAGCACACTCCTGTAGTTCCGGCTACTTGGAAGGCTGAGACAGAAGGATCACCTGAGCCCAGCAGGTCGACACTGGGGTGGCCATAAGTGTGCCACTGCTCTCCAGCCTGGGCAATGGAGTGAGACTTCAACTCAAAACAAAAAAAAAGAAAGAAAGAAAGAAAAAAATTGAAAATGTACTTGGCACATATTGTCTCCTTGCTGAGTTTTTTAAAAAAGTTCCTATTTTTATATGCACATGTCTACCTCTGCCTAAGATGACCTTCCCCTTCCTTTTCTATGCCAATAAATCTTCCCCTTCTCTTAAGACCCGTAGCCCAGCCTGTGTGTTAGACTAGTCTCCATTGGTCCTTCTAGCGCCACTCTTTAGTCTTCTCTATCCTAGTTTTTGCCCCAGGATTGTATCTCCTGGGCTTCCTTGCTGTTTATTATTTGGTTGATTGGATTGTTGGAGGCATTAACAGGTTATCAGAGATTGGGTATTTATTCCTCAACTCCCAACCTGAGCTTTCAGTCCTGCCTCTACAGACTCAGCTACCGTCCAGCAGCCCCCTCTTCCATGGCATCAATGGCTCCAATAACAGTGTTTTTTCCCTCCTTTATCCTTCTAGGCCTGGAGTGGTGATGACTTCCCACTATTGCTAGTCCTTGAATCCACCACTGTGATTAGTCTTCTTAACTGCCGACTCCTCAGTAAATATTTCCTTAGTTAAACTCTCTGGAGTGTGCCATCTGCTTCCTGCCAGATCCTCAACTATGCTGTCACTTGAGGGTTCTCTCTTCTCTTGGCTCCCATAACTTACTGTCAGGATCAGTTCCCTGTCATTCAGTATATATACCCTGGTACTACTTGATTCATTTACATCTGGTATTTCCATGTCCTCCAACCACAGTGCAAATTCCTGTGGGTTGGGTCTAGTTAATACAGCATTAACAATCTCTTCACATGATGCCATGCTCAGTCAGTGTTTATCAATGAAAACTATGATAAGGTGTATTGAAAAAAATCACAACTGCATAAGCAAAGTGAATTCAAATCAGTTATTTTCTTTTGTACTGCTAGTTATTTGAAGTGATTTGAACTCAGTTACTGTTCCATGACATTTCAAAGCCAGCAGAGGCATAGCCATTATAATTTGAGTTCCGCTGCTCAGATGCTGTGTTTTCCTAACCTCCTGGTTCTTGATGGTGTTCTGTGTATCGGTAGCTGCTGAATAAGGAACTCTAAGTAAAACTGGGAGTTTCTGTACTGGCTTCTTCCACTGAAACCAATATTCTCTCCCTTCAAAACTCTTTGCTGTATTATCCTATTCCTGGTCTGCAGGGAGCAAATATTCTCCTTGCTTTATAAGTCTAAAGCCTGGTGCTACATTGTGCCCAAACATGTGCTTCATAAATGCCTTTTTGTCCCATGATTCAATGAGTTTTTCTTTAAATATTTAATGATGTAAAAATTGGTGTAAGTGCTTCCTTAGGGAATCTTGGTAAAATACAAGGATGTAATCAAATGCTTTGCAAATTGTACTTATTTATTTATAACTCTAATTTAAAAAGAAGGACCAGAGTTGTGAAAGGGATGTTCATATTTCACAGAAAACGTATCCTATGGAATGAGAGATAATTATTCCTAAGAAAAGAGGAGAAATGCCAAGTCATTTCCTAGAGTTATTGCTTCTTATCCATCTAGTGTTGTAATAGTTATTTGTGTGGGCAATTTAAAAAGCTTTTTCTTCTGCTCTCTGCTAAATATGTCTCCATCTGCCTAATTCTGCCATAAGGGGTCTCAGCTTTACCTCATGGCTCTGGTTATTTTCACACCAAAAATCTATACCCAAGTTCTGCTTTTCCTCGACCAGAATGATGAGAAAGACGAATAGAGAGGAATACTGGGCATTTTAGTCCACAATCCACCTTGATGATTTCATGGAGGGGCTTGGAATATATGAAGCTCATGTCTAGACTAGGTGACCAAGGCCACATTATGATTGGTGATTCACCATGTCATTTTCGTGGGCTCTAGGCGCTTTTGTTTTCTTGGGCCCTTTCCTCCACTGAAACTATGAAAACTTAGATTTTATGACTGGGTGTTGGCATAATGACAAATACATTAATATTATATATTAAAACCTTTTTGTGGACCCCCTAAAGGTGTCTCGGTCCTTAGGCACTGTGTTTCCTGTGCCCAAGAAATGAGTCAGCCCTGTAAGGGAGCAATGGGAAAAGAATGCAGCTTAACTCCCTTTTCAGGGTCTAAAGATACCTGGGTTCTAATCTGTTTGCAGTGATGCCTGAGTTGAGAGGTTATGCCCATAAATAAGGCAAATCAGTGTTTTTCCTCTGAAAGACCTTGGGGCTTTGGAGGGATGGACAGTTGTGGACCACAAAGCTTGACCACCTCTCAGATTTGGGCTGCTCACCCCTTCCTTGTCCTAGGCTGATATTGCCTTTTACATATGACACAGATAGTGTTACAAACTCTACTCTGGGAGAGTCCGGGATGATTGTCCCATTTCACAGATGGGGAGGCTAAGGCATGGTAAGATGAACCTGGGTAGTTTATTCTTCTGCCTCTGATTCCATTTCCAATGTCTTGCTGCTTTCTTGGCAACAGAAAGAAAACATATTTGAGACATATTGTTTCTGACTATAAGGTAATTCTCATTTATTATTAAATTTTGGAAAATATAAGAAGTTGAGATTTTTTAAAAGTCAATAACTTCCTTAATCCCATCTCCCAGAGCCAACCACTGCCCACTGCTTCATGAGATTATATAAATGGGTAACCATTCACACAGGTAAGATAGTGCTATTTGAGCTCCTGAGTACTACCTAGTAGTGGCTATAATTGCTACTATTTCTGCCTGATGTCTTCTTGAACTGTAAAATAGCTGGATTTTACAATATCTTCCCCTCAAATGCTTATAAACAAAAATTTTTTAAAAAATTTTTGTAGAGATAGGGTCTTGCTATATTGCCCAGGCTGGTCTCACACTCCTGGGCTCAAGTGATCCTCCCGCCTCAGCCTCCCAATGTGCTGGGATTATAGACATGAGCCACCACACCCGGTCATAAGCTACAATATAACCGAAAAGGGCAGATTGCAAGATTTATATACAGAATGATCTCGATTGTGTAGAAACATGCTAAAAAATGAGGAAAGCAATAGATAATTATGTCAACAGTAGTATCAGTTGTCCATCAGCCATGGGAGCTCCTGTGTGAAGGACAGATTTCTGGGGGGATGGTAGCTTTTCAGCACTGCATAAACCCTCCCCGGAAGGCAATTTCCTCATGTTCCTTAGAATAAACTTGTTCCTGTTTATACTCCTAAGAAGAGGGCAAGAGGAAGCATGATCCCTCCATGCCTGAACCCCATACCTTTGGAGGCATTTATCTTCTTTCAGATCCTCTTCCCTGTGCCCACCCATGATGCAGCAGCTCCTGCAGGCTTCTATTGGTATTTGAGGCTTGCAATGGTTTTTCCCAGCTAGCCTCTTGGGAACATGAATCTATTCTCTTCATAAGAGCAAAGATACAATTAAAGCTACGCATCAGAGAGCAATGAAGGGAACTAACAACTCCACATTACTATGGAAAAGATGCTATTGAGCAAGGTCAATTTCTGCTAGCAGACTCTTCTTACCGTTGCCACAAATGCAGACGAGTGTCTCCTAGTGCCTCTGCAGCCACTCAAGTCTGGCTCATCCCAGAGATACAGGGATCTGCAGGCAAAATATTTTTCCTTCCTTAGTGGCTTGATTCAGTGCCTTACAATGTTTTCTTTATTTCTTCCCTAAATCTTGTCTACTAAGGTACCATCCCATGTCTGTTTTCTTTATGAAGACAGAGAACATTGACTTATGCATCCTCATCTGATAACTTTCTGAAGCCCAATGCTGGGATGCTGTTTCTCCTAAAGTTCAAAATCTCCAAGTTCCTGAGTCCAGGGATTCGAGACCAGCCTGGACAACTTGACAAGACCTCATCTCTACAATAAATCAAAGAATTATCTGGGTGTGGTGGCAGGTGCCTAGGATCTCAGCTACTTGGAAGGCTGAGGCAGAAGGATCGCCTGAGCTCAGCAGGTTGAGACTATTGTAGCTGTGAGTGTGCCACTGCACGCCAACCTGGGCGGCAGAGTAAGACTCTGACCAAAAAAAAAAAAAAATAGTCAAGTCCTCGTTTGGTTTGTAAAGTGAACTTTGAAGTCAGACAAATTTGGGTCAAATCCGTTTTTTGTCACTTACTGCTTATGTTACCTAGGGTAGGCTGCTCACCTGCATGAGTTTCAGTTTTGTTACTGACAAAGAGGGGATAATAATACCCATTTCAGAGGTTGTGGAATAAATGACATCACTGAAGCAAAGCACAATTCCTAAAGTGGAAGGTATTCTGCAAATGTTTCTCCTTCATTCAGTTTTTATAATGGTTTGGTGATGGGAATATCAGCGATATTGAGTGTCATATTAAATTGGTTTTTAATTTTAAAATGTGAATTTTTACATGTATTGTTTACTTTGTGGATTAATTATAATTCCAAATTGTCTTCTCACATACTCAGGTTATGACTTATCATTTAATATGCCAGGATTCATTCATTCATCCAACAAATATTTAAATATCTTATACAGTCATTGTATGCTTGGGGAATGAAAACCACCTTAAGTATAAGCTCGGTCCAGACATGCTCAGGAAATGAAATCTGCCAGGAAGAAAATCTTGTGTGGAAGGAGTTCAGGACAGTGGAAGATGGGTTCAGAGAAGCACTGCTACCAGTAGAGATACTTCTTAAATGCTGGCAGAAAAAAATCCTAACAAAATCCTGACTGCAGAAGAATCCTGAGAGCCTGGACTTGCCTCTCATTTTTGAATTACATTTATTCTGAGAACCAAGCAGAGTGCTGTGTCAATCTGCTATGAGGGAGGCAGAGATATAAATAGAATATGTGCTGGAAATAGAAAATAAGATGAAAGATGGCATTTTAGGCTTTCACGGCTACCCCCCACCCCTTCAGCAGAGGAAGAAAAGCCATCCAGTTTTGGTGGAGGCAAGAAATTCAGGAGCCACAGTTCCAAGAGAAGTAGAAAGGAGGGAGGAAGTGGAAAGTATGAAAGTGGTGAAAAGTGGAGAGGTGGGAAGAACTGAGTGAGATGTGAACAGAGGGGTGGGAGGGTAAGCTGGCCTCCTGGGCAGATGAGAGGAAATCAAAGAAAAACCCAGAGCGAGAACAAAGAGTGAAGATTTACTCAGCTGGAGAGAAATTTGAAATCACAAGATAGCAATAACACATGGCCAGAGAGAGAGAGATTGGTTTGGAAAAGAATTAAAAGGCTTATGTCATGAAAATGGAGACTGATAAGACTGTAAGATAAAAGACACAGCATTCCCAGGTAGCTCCATTTACCTTTCCCCTAAAGTAGACTTGACCTTCAACCCTCAAGGTGAGTATCTTCAAAAGTATTGCTGAATTTTATAATGAGGTATCATTCCTCAAGTATGGGAAAATGTGTTCTAACTATGGTTGAGGAAGGCTGTAGTGGGGAAAAGTTTTGGAGTTAGAGGTGGGTTCTAGTTTCAGTGTTGCCATCAACTAGACATGTGACCTCAAACAAGTCACTTGACTAACCTCTGTGAGTGTTTTTGAATACTGACTCTCCTATGAACTGCCTGTTTGATCTTGATCTATTTACTTCCCTTATCTAGGCTTAAAAAAAAATTCACACAGTGATAGTTATTAGATTCCATGTCTTAAAAGCTGCTGTCTGGTATAAAATTCTACACTTTCATACTTGGATGAATAGTTTGGATGGGAGAGAATAGTGACCCCTAATTTGTTTTACAGTAAGAAACAGCTCTCATAGAGGTCATTAAGCTTAGATGTTGGATGAATTGGTGGCTTAAAGTCCTGCTGTAGCCAGGGTATGTCCCCTTTTTGTATGGCAGCGACTCATGCCTTCCACCATCTCTCTGTATTGCTGGGGTGCCAAGTTTGGGTCAGTACTGCTTGAGTTGGGGGGTTCCACAGTGTTAGTCCATACAAGAGTGTTTTTATCAGATACCCTCCCAGAATAATTTGGAAGAGGTCTATAGAGGTCATAAAATGGAAGTTCTTTGAGGAAACCTTGAGAAAAACATTATAACAGCACTCTGCCATGAAGATGAGATACTCCCAGTTGTCTTGTAAGTGGAAGGTATGGCACTGTAGGTATGGTTCTGCTTCATTGCGCCAAACTGATCAAAGTTTTGTGGCCAAAACTAGGATTTGGAGTAGTTATAACTCAGAGTACACCCAAGTATATCAACATTCAGAAGTATGACATGAGGTGGTACTGCCCAAAATTATTAATCAGGAGCAGCCAGGTGATATTATATACATTCTTTTACCTGTCTTACAAATAACATCATCAATTCACCTGATGCAAATCATGTGTCCTTCCACTGGTCCTTGAGTTTTACTGATGTTTCATTGACCAGAGGTCCTTAGAAATCCCTATAGAGATAATCCAACTTATCTATGGAGATTCTATTACTTCTGCTCTGGTTTCTGCTCTGTCTTCTGCTCATGTATTCCTTGCCTCTGAAGGAAATAGAATGCAAAACGCTATCCCCTTTAGAGGGATAATGCTGTATCTTCTCAGTCTTTGTTACATTGTCTAGTAGGGGAATTCTCAAATAGCTCAGGTAAACTGTCCAAAGATATTACTTGTTTTGCCAACTCTTACACATTTAGGACAATAGGTATGAATCCAGTTACTGAGCCACTGAATCACTGTCTGGGGAGTATCAGTCTTGGACATTGAGAGTCTGGCCTAAGAGACAGGAGACTTACTGTCATATCAAGGATTGTATACAACACGCTCCACATCTGGGGATGAATGTGGTACTTGGCCAGAAACCATTCTTTGAAGGTTGAAGTGATGAAGCCACTATCAGTAGTCAGATGTGTAGCCCTGGAAGGCAACATCAGCATCACCTGGAAGTTTGTCAGAAAAGCAGAGTTTCAGGCCCCAAGTCAGAGCTACTGGACCAAGACTTTATTTGGCAAGATTGCCAGGTGATTTGTACGCCCATTTGATAAGCACTGTTTGGGCCCTCCTTTTGAAAAGAATACAGTATAAGTGTCTCTTGTAGAGGGTTACCATAGGCCAGTCATTTATATTGTAACAAGAACAGCTTAATCAGATTACTTCTCATTTGTCTCTCAGCTAAAATAAGCCAGAATGGAAATTTGGGGTTAAAGGAAGGAAATGTCACCAAGCTCCCAATTCCTGACCCCTACTGTAACTTAAGCTCTCACCACAGGGATCTAGCACATAGTAGGACTCAACATATTTTTTGTCATTTAGCTCAATAACTGATTCACAAAAAAAGAATATGTGGTTTTGTGTCTTTAACTATTTGCCATATACTCAGGTATGGTAGGCAGAATAGTAGACCTCAAATGTCCATTTCCTAATCTCTAGAACTTGTGAACATGTTACTTTACATGGTCAAGGGGAACTAAAGTTGCTGGTAGAATTAAGGTCACTAGTCAGCTGATTTTAAGAGAGTTTCCTGGACTATCCAGGTGGGTCCGATGTAATCACAAGGATCCTGAAAAGTGGAAGAGGGAGACTGAAGAATTAGAGTCAGAGATGTGAGAAGGACTAGACCTGCCCTTGCTGGTTTTAAGGCTGGAGAGAGAGGGCCATGAGTTGAGGGACGTGGGTGATCTCTAGAAGCTGAAAAAGGCAAGGAAATACCCCTAGATCCTTTGGGAAAGAACACAGTCCTGCCAATGCTTTGATTTTTTTGCCACCTAAGACCTGTGTTAGGCATCTTACCTACAGAACTCTATGATAATAAATGTACATTGTTTTAAGCTACTAAGTTTATGGTAATTTATTATGGCAGCAATAGAGAACTAATAAGCCAGGGAATCATTAGTGCATTCATTTTGAATATGAAAAACAGATGAAACACAAGATATATGTCTCTCTCTCTCTCTCTTTCTAATTTTTTCCTTCTCATGTCTTTTGGAATTCAGGTGCACATGCTTGAGGTAATCTTGCTTCTCAGTACATGGAATATTACTGTCTATTCATGGAAGAACCAACCTCCTCTCTTCTTAAAAAGATTCTTTCAAAATTTATTTTTCCCCCTTCACCTATCATTTCTAATCCCACTACCCTCCT
The DNA here is from genome assembly GCF_000164805.1 of Carlito syrichta. Classification (NCBI taxonomy): domain Eukaryota; kingdom Metazoa; phylum Chordata; class Mammalia; order Primates; family Tarsiidae; genus Carlito; species Carlito syrichta. The sequence continues at coordinate 201,401 of NW_007246389.1, read as the reverse complement.
CCAATAGACATCCACTCAAATACATTGAATTTAGTCCTTCCGATATATCTGACAGAGGTTTATTTAGATATGTGTGTACCCTTACAAAAATATACAAGACTGCTTTGTGTGTGCATTTGATACAGAAATGGAATTGTGCTATAAATTTCATTCTGTTTTTGCTTTTTTCTCTCAACTTTTTTTGAGATTAATCCAGGTTTCTATATGGAAATCTAGTTCATTATCCTGTTGTATACCATGTCTTACCTGTATATTCCTTAGAGATGTATACCTAAGTTGCCCTCAGTAGAGTGGCAGTGAAGCTCCTTAGGCACATCTCATCTCCTTGTGTTATCTGGGAAGAAGTGAGCTGGCTGGATTTAGGGTGCTCGGCTGAACTTCAGTAGTGGACAAGGGACCTTTATCCCCATCTTTTAGCCAATGTTTGACAATATCTGATCCAAAAAGTCACATAGCAATGAGTGACAGCTAACTATGAACAGGAGTATTGCATAGATGATTTAGTGGAAATCATGCCATGAATGCAAAACAAAGAGGGATAAGTTAGAAAATATTAATAATTCTTGGAGGAAAAGGCTTACAAGAAGTGACAGGTGTGGCTGGGAAGGGGAAAGCCCTCCCAGGTAAGAAGGATGTATTTGGGGATCTCAGGGGCTCTGACTGCTCACCATTGAGTGGATCTTATGGGAAGGGAGATTGCCCTTCTCCTGGTTATATCTATCTGGGACTCAATCCAGTCTCCAGTCTATTTCTAGTCTTCCACCCACCACACTGCCCAAAGAAAGAGGTTTTTACTAAACTTCCCTGGGGATGTGAGGGGATCTCTTGACTCAGCTTCCAACTCTTCTTCTCTAACTCCTTCTTTGTCACTTTGCAAATGTGTACAATTTGATGAATTTTGATAAATGCATACCCCTGGAAAACCACTGCAATCAATACATGGTACATATCTATCATCCTAAAATGTTTCCTTGTATATGTTTGCAGTCCATCTTGCCCTAGCCTCATAGAACTACTGATTTTCATTCTGTCACTTCAGAGAAGTTTACATTTTCCAGAGTTTTACATAAATAGAATTGTATAGTGTGTGTCCTTTTGTGGTCCGACTTCTTCTACTCAGCATAATTGTTTTGAGTTATTTGTTTTATTGGCATATCAATGATTTTTTAATTGTGGAATAGTAGTCCACTGTATGAATATATGGCATTGTGTTTGTTAAGGGACATGTGCAGTTTTTTGTTTTTTTTTGTATTTCACTATTATCATTAAAGCTGCTATGAATATTCATTTACGGTCTTTTGTGTGGTCATATGCTTTAATTTTCTTGGATAAATACTTAGGAGTTCAATGACTGGGTCATATGACAGGTTTGTGTGAAACATTTTAAGAAACTGCCACATTCTTTTTCAAAGTGATTGTGCCACTTTACATTCTCAATAGCATTGTAGGAGAGTCCAGTTGTTTCCATGTCCTAGTCAAGGGTTGGTATAGTCAGTCTTCTTCATTTCTTGCCATTCTAATGGGTATGTAATGGTATTTCATTGTGATTTATTTACATAGTGACTAATGCTCAACACCAACAAATCATGTTGGATATTTTTCATGTGCTTATTTGCCATTCATATGACTTCTTTGGTGAAGTGTATCTTAAAATCTTTTGCCTATTTAAAAATTGTGTTGTTTGTGTTCTTATTATTGAATTGTAAGAGTTCTTTATATATTCTATATGTATGTTTTTTGTCAGTTATGTATATTGTAAATATTTTCTGCAACTTTACTTTTTATTTTTTAAAACAATGCCTTTCAAAGAACATTTAAAAATTTTGATCAAGTCTAACTTATCAGCTTTTTGTTTCATTGTGCTTTTTGCATAGTAATAAACCTTTGTCTACCTCAAAATTGCAAATATTTTCTGCTATGCTTTCTTCTAAACATTGTATAGTTTTACAATGTTTTATATCATTGTGTATATTCTTAATTTCCTCCTTTGGTCTCTGGGATCCTTGGGCCCATGAGTCTTTTCTGGAAGGGTCAACAGTATCTCTTTTTACCCATAATGGGAGCAAATCTTAACACTAGCTAGAATCCTTTGATTACATCATCAGTCATTTGAACTCACAACTACATAAACATGCCAGTGAAAATCCCCCTGAGTGGTTCTTTCCTGCTTAGGCACTGTAGTGTTGAATATAACTAATTATCCTTTCAGGAGCCTAAGTTGTATTAATATTACTCTGAAGAAAAGTGGACAGGGTGCCAGAGCTGATTTAGCTAAAGGAAGAGGGAAGGTGTTCTTGTTCAAATACATAAAGAGAACAAGGGGATCAGGGAGGAGCAAGGCATCTATCCTAGATATTCATGATGAGCCAAGTTCTAGTGAATCAAGTAGAAATAGAAGGATATGATTTCACAACTGATGTTGTGAGGCAGAAGAGCACAAACAGAGGTGCTACCTTGGCACCTGGGGGGAAAGTGACTGAAGGAAGAGGAAGAAGACCTCTTTCCCACTTCACATAGTCTCAGCAATGCTATAATCAGCAAAAACTCTGGGAGGCATAACGCCACTTTGGCACCGGGAGACTGCAGCCCTGGTTGCTCCAAGAGCCTCAGCACAAACAACAATGTAGTCACAGAAAGAGAGAGGAGAGGAGAGGAGAGGAGAGGAGAGGAGAAGGAGAGGAGACAGGTTCTTCAGCACATAAGAGACTCCCTTTGGGAATTCTCAGAAATGCAGAAGCAGAGGCTATAATCCATGTGTAGGTTGTTGTCAGTAGCAAGACAGGAAATGAGACCTGGGTAAACTTTAAGTATAGTTCCATGAAAATGACTAGCCCAAGTGAGTGCCACTGATTACTTACAGCCACTAAAAAGAACTGGCAGAAAGGACAGGCAAACTACCAAAAAGCACAAAAGGTACAAAGGCAGGGAATTATCTGAACTTCCCTCCCTAGGAGGGTCATGCATTTAAAACCTGACTCATTGGCTGTTATTCTTAGTGTTGCTCTGTAGGTGTTGGTTTCTCAAAGAGGGCTAACCAGTGTCAAGATCTGATGATACTTAAAAAGGTATCCTGGTGCCAAAGTATCATCTCACAAATTATTTCAAATTGCAAAGGCAAAATGTGCTTTCTAATCCAGATATCTGGCAGTCACCACTTTAACCAGGTGATCAAATTTAGCATCACTAATAGTAAGACAGTTAGATATTATATGCCTCTTGCTTTGACATATTATGAAGTATACAGCATCACCTATGAAGTATTCTTACCAAAAGTGTTTAACCTGAACCTAATCAAGCTTCTAGGCTAGAAATGCCCAATAGCAATGTACTGTCAGCTATGTGTAATTTAAAATGTTCTAGTAGTAGAAAGGAAAAATAAATCAGATAAATTGTACCATACATTAAGAATAAAAACTTCTGTGCATCAAAGGACCAAGAACCCAATCAACAGAGAGAAAAGTCAAACCGCTGAATGGGAGAAAATATTTGCAAATCATGTTTCTGATAATGTTTGATACCCAGAATATATATGGAATTCCAATAACTCAACAAAAAAGCATTTAAAAAATGGCCAAAGGACTTGAATAGACATTTCTCCAAAGAAGACATACAAATGGCCAAATAAGGACATGAAAAGACTTATCATTAGGAAAATGCAAATTAAAACCACAATGAGATCAAATTCATTAAGATGGTTATTATTAAAAAAGAAGGCTGGGCATGGTAACTCACACCTGTAATTCCAGCACTTTAGGAGGTCGAGGCAGGAGGATTGCTTGAAGCCAGGAGTTTGAGACTAGTCTGGGTGGCAGAGCAAGAGTCCATCTCTAAAAAATAAAAATAAATAAATAAAAGGGCATGATGGCGCTGTGCATCAGCTACTCAAGAGGCTGAGATTGGAGGATCCCTTGATACCAGGAGTTAGAAGCTATGATCAGTGCATTAAGATCATGCCTGTGAATAGCCACTGCCCTTCAGCCTGGGCAACATAGTGAGACCCTGTCTCTAAAATAAGATATTTTAAAAAGCAACAGGAAATAACGAATATCGGTGAAAATGTAGAAAAGCTGAAACTCCTGAATATTGCTGGGGAGTGTAAAATGGTGTATCTGCTATGGAAAACAGTGTGGCTGTTCCTCAAAAATTTAATGATGGAACTACCATATGATCTAGTAATCCCACTTCTGGACATACACCCAAAATAAGTGGAAGCAAGGACTCCAGCAGATGTCTGTTCACCTTTGTTCACAGCAGCAGCATTCACAGTAGCTAAAAGATAGAAGCAGCCAAATATGTCCATCAATGAATGAACGGATAAGCAGATGTGGCATGCGCATATAATATATGAATATTATTCAGCCTTAAAGAGGAAGGAAATTCTGACATGCTACAACATGAATGAACCTAGAAGACATTGTGCTAAGCGAACTAAGTGAGACACAAAAGAATAAATGCTCTATTATTCCACTTATGTAGGATACCTAGAGTCATCAAATTTACAGAGACAGAGAGTAGAATGGTGGTTGCCAGGGGCTAGGGAGAAGGGGGGATGGGAAGTTAGTATTTGATGGGTACAGAGTTTTGGTTGGGGTAGATCAAAAAGCCCTAGAACTGGATGGTGGTGATGGTTGCACATCAATGTACTTAATGCCACTGAACTGTACCCTTAAAAATGGCTAAAGTGGTAAATTTTGTTATGAACACTTGATCACAATTAAAACTGTTATAAAAGACATTATTAAAAACAATTGGGAATATTTAATATTCTGGAATTATTATTACTTTTCTTAGGTGTAATAATAGTATTGTGGCTATATAAATTGTATAACAATAAGATAATGTCCTGATACTTAGGAGATGCTTTCTGAATTAATTGGGGATAAAGTGCCATTATATCTGTGACTTACTTTCAAATGGTTAAGAACAATTAAAAACAAAAAGCTCTCAAACATCCACATATACCACACACCACACATACAAATAAAGTCAATGTGGCAAAAGATTAACAATTGGTGAATGAAGCGGCGGATATAAAGGCACTCATTGTTTTATTCTTACAATTGTTATGTATGCTTGAAAATATTTATAGCAAACATGGTGGCAGCAGGGGAGAAGGTGTCCAGGAGACCTCAGGACACCCAAGTCCTGTCCCAGGACAATCAACGTATGCATGGGGAACAATGACAGAGGACAGCAGCTCTTCATCAGGCTTGTGAAAGTGAAATGCTCTTTCTTCGTTAGATAACCTAGGCAGAGGTCCCCAATTCTCAGGCCGTGAACCGGTACCAGTCAGAGGTCAGTTAGCAACTGGGCTGCACAGCAGGAGTTGAGCAGAGGGCGAGTAGAGCTCCGCCTCCTCTTCCTCCTCCTGTCAGTTCAGCAGGGGCATTAGGAGTGCGAACCCTATTGTGAACTGCACATGCGGGGGATCTAGGTTGCATGCTGCTTATGAAAATCTAATGCCTGATGATCCCTCCAACCCCCAGCTGTGGAAAAATTGTCTTCCACAAAACTGGTCCCTAATGCCAAAAAGGTTGGGGACTGCTGACCATGCACATGGCTTTCCTGAGGTTTACCCGTGCCTCTTCTTCTCCCTAAGCATAAACCCAAGTTAGGGGACTTTCTTCATGGGATAATTCCCCAAAGTGATAAAAGTAATACAGCAAGCAGGAGAGAAGAAAACCGAGAATCAGATGCCTTCCTCAGCAATGCAGAGGGAAGAGGAGGCAGAAAGGAGAGCACAGAAACAGGACACTACCCTTTCCTAAGCGATACCCACTCAGTGTGTGAAATCTCTCTACCAAGTTGGTATGATCTCTTCTTGAGGTACAGAGTGAGGGGCACAGGGGAAAGTTAAGATGGCTTGAGTTTATTATCTTCCCAAAGACAAAGTGCAGATGGATTGAAAGCCTTAAATAGTAAATACGTGAAGACCACGATCCCAGCTCTGTAAGTGTCTCTAGTGCTGCTATAAATGTTGTGGAGGCCATTGCCTTTAGAGAAATTGCAAAAGAAAAAAAAGTTCCAACTTGGAGAGGTCAGTATCAGGTAAAGCAATACTATTGCTGCCTTCTCTAAAGTTGTGTCCAGCAACAAAGACCACAACCAGAAGAGAAAGTGCTTTGAACTAAAATGCTTAGGAGCTTGGAGAGAAAATTATGAGCACCATGTTGACTTTCATTAAGAGTCAAAGAGTCATATGAATGATGTAAAATTAGCAAAAGAATCATCTCCTACCTTTTCTTCTCTTTAACTGTTTCCCATAACCTGACAAGATAGAGGTTCAAACCATGGGCATAATTGTGGAGACAAAGTAACAGATCTCTTTGGCATAAATTATTGGCGTCATTACTTCCAATTTAACCACTTCTTCAAACATTTCACAACAGAGGTGAGCTCAGGGAAAGGACCAGAATAGCAGGCAAGATTTGGGGGTACCAAAATGGGAAACCTCTGACTTTTAACTTAACTGGATGTTGGATGATAGTCTCATGCTGAATCAACATAAACTGAGTCACCTACACCTTTGCTTGTAGCTTCCCCCAAACTCTGGTCTTTTGCCAACTTCCTGAAACAGTCAAACTATCCTTGACTCACAGTGAAAACTACTTATTTTGATGCCTCACTGTATCTTTTCATAAATGTTTAGAAAAGATGGCCGGGCACAGTGGCTCCCACCTATAATCCTAGTACATTGGGAAGTCAAAGCTGGAGGATTGCTTGAGCCCAGGAACTTGAGACCAGTCTGGGTAACATAGTGAGATCTTGTCTCTACAGAAAAATAAAAAATTTAGCTGGGCATGGTAACATGCACATGTAGTCCCAGCTACTCGGGAGGCTGAGGCAGAAGGATTGCCTGAGCCGAGGAGGTTGAGACTGCAATGAGCTGTGATAATGTCACTGCACTTTAGTAACAGAGTGAGACCTCGACTCAAAAATAAAAATAAATTTAAAAAGGCAATGCTTTTAGGTGAATAGTTGCTTGTTTCAGAGGATATTGATTTCATTTGATCAGAAATTAGATTCTATTATCACTCCTTGCAATGACTCCTACAAGGTCTTGGCATGGTGAGGGAGTGAGACAGTTGTAAATAGATATTTTAAATATAGACTTTATGTCCCCTTGGAGTCTCATGTATTCCTGGATTCTCTAGGGGAATGTGGCTTCTTCAACACCTTCTCAAACACCTTTTTAGAATCACTGTTTGTAGTCAGAAATATTACTTACATGGAGCCAGAAAAAAAGTCTGACAGACACTGTGTCAGGAAGATGAGGAGGAGGAGGTCATGTGTGTCCTTGACTTCGTTATCTACTTGGGCTGAACTCAAATTCCTGTGCAGCACAGCCCTATATCTCAAAAATACCTGGGACAGTTGTTCAGGGTGTAGGGGTATACTTAACTTCCTTCCAACTTCTGTTTTTCCATCTGGAAATATGGAGCAAGTATGAGAGACACCAAAGCAGACCCATATCCCTCAGGCCTTACTATTTCAGTATCTTCCAGACACCTTCCAACTGCCAATATCTGCATCTTGAGGCTTGAAGACTGCACCAGGAACCCTAGAAGGTAACTAGGCCCAAGATATATGGCAGTTCAGACGTGCTGAAAAATTAACTGCCCTATCCTCCAGGAGCATCCTTCAACCAATGAGTGATGGGAGATGATATATAAATAGGCCGACTACCTCATCCCTTGGGTGAGATAATTCTGAGGTATGTGTTTTAGACAGTTTCCCAGAATTTCTCTGCAGGATTAAGCTATACTTGTCCACTGTGTAGTTGGCTTAATAATTCACTTTTTATTGGCTGTCTTCCTTTCCCTGACTCACTTCCTCACTCTTTTGCTGGTATTTCCTCAGATTATCTCCCAAATAAACCACTTGCTCTCAGATCCTTGTTTCAAGGTTAGTTTCTGAAAGGTCCCAAACTAAGACCATTCTCCAGTATAAGTTAGCATCATTAAACACACACTGTTGGAGAGTTGTTAAATGAGAGAGACATTTCCTCCTCCTCTTACTTCTCCTTCTTCCCACCCAAGGCAGTGGGGCCCATGCCCAGAGATTTGTGGGCTGTGCTGTATGTACTCTCCCCCATATAATATCTTTTCTGAGAAGATAGAACTTGGGGAGACTTTTACTCTTTATTATACTAAGTCACCATAATCATCATGAGACCCAGCAATTGCCTGACTTTGCAGTCTTCAGATTGCTTTCCCACATGCTAACCCTCACAAAACCCCAAATATAGGTCTTATGGATCCCTATTTAATAGGTGATGAAACTAAAGTTCAGAGGTTTTCCAAGGATCACTTGGTGGTACAACCCTGCAGGCCAGTTGGGACTTGAAGCAAGCAACACAGCAAGAGACTCTTATTTTCTCTACATGGACTGAATTTTGAGTAAAGATCAGTTAACATAGTAGGATTTTTTTTTTTTTTTTTTTGAGAATGTGGGGTTTGAAAAAGACTTTGGACCAGGCCAGGACAGTGGAAAGAGAGAACACATCAATTATCAAAGTGTGACAAATGGGATTCTTCCAGATGCTCTGAGGCCTGGGTCTGTTGCACTACAGAAGGTAGATGGCATCCTGGATAAGATCAGGACTTCCAAAGCAAACTCTAGGTTATAATTTTTGCTCCACATTTACCAGCTGTGTGTTTGGGTAAATTACTTGAACAACCTAAACCTCAGCGTTCTCATTTGTAAAATAGAGACAAGAATAATATTTCTCATGGCGCTGCTGTGAGGATAAAATTAGATAATGTACCTAAAGCTCTTCACACAGAGGGTGCCCAGTGTGTGGTAGAGATGAAAAAGAAAAGGTAACCATTTATTATTAGTAGAAAAGTATCCATAAACTTTTTTGGCATGATGTAATAACAACAAGAAACAGGCATCATTTTTGTTGGTGCATTACTAGAAACAGTTCTGCTTTCGAATGACTTCTGGTAATAGTTTGCTGTTGTTTTTTCTTTTGGCTTTATTTTGCATAAAACAGGACAGAGACAGGTCTTTGCAATTTTTTCCTCTCTGCCTAAATAGCCAGTCAATGTTCCTTCACACTCTACCCCGCCCCCTGAAAGAAAAGGAAAAAGAACAAATTGAGAACTTATGAAACCACAACCCAGAAACCAGAGAGTTTTTCATTTTAGCTTTTCTTGGAAAATTTTGATGAAAACCCTGTGCTGTGGTTTTAAATGGCATTGGGATGCCCATCTCCTGTCCCTACCCCTAAGCTCCTGAACATGATTTATATTTCCCTATTTTAAGCTAGTGCAGATTTATGAGACTTTAAACACCATAGTCGGAGTTATTGGAGGTTTAAAGGGATTAAGCAGGTCCAGCAGCACCTGGAGGTGTATAAGTTGTTTAAAAGATTTATCAACATTTCCATGTTAAAACCTAGTTCTCAAGGATTCTCATAGCCTGGATCTGAATCTCTTTTGGGCAGAGGAGTCAATTTTTAGGATTTCTCATAAATGGAATAAACAAAACCAAACCGTCCTTATATTGCTTCTTACTTTGTTTTTTGGACTATGCATCTGCTCCTCACCTCTCCATCTTTCATGTCTAGTGATTCTGTCTTCTCTGTGGTTTCCCTTCTTTCTGTTCCTATCCTCTCTCAAGCTATTGATCTCCTGGTGTTCCTCTATGTTCACATATTCACAAACTCAGCCTCTGACCCATGAACTCTACAGCAACTGGAGGGAGCCTCAAGGCTTCCTTTCCTGCCCTTGGCTTCTTGTTGTCTGAGGAGGGCTACAGTGGGTGGAAACGCCCGGTGACCAGAGGTGACAGATCTCCGTGTTTACACCAGAGGGAGCAATGATTCCGTGACTGAGGGGGCTGGCTAGAGTCTGGGGTTTCCAAAGGACGTGTCCATTCAAGGAAAAACACACATAATTCCTGGTCAGTTAAATTTAGGAGAAACCATATCGAGCAACCTTGAAAATAGGACCAGGGCACAATATGGACACACATGCTTTGTCATAGTCTACCAGTGCTGGGGAGAGCCAATATTCTTCTCATTGCCAACAATTATTCTTCTCAGTCTCCATTTCTTGCCTCTCAGGTTTCTTCCAAGTCCCAGCTCTACCTACCCTGTTGAATCAGTGTGGGTGTAGGGAGCGTGAACACGTTTTAATATCAGCTTGAACCAGACATCACTGGGAAGGAAATCAGAGAAGCCATTCCAAAGTAAGGTAAAAATAACTTTTGTGAGTACATACTCTATGATTCCATTTATGTGAAACCCTAGAAAAACAAATCTAATCTATAGTGACAGAAAGCAGAGTGGTGGTTGCCTGGGGCTAAGGTAGGGGCAGACTGACTGAGATGTGGCACTAGGGAACTTTTCGGGATGCTAGAAATATGCTACGTCTTGATTATGGTGATGATTGCACGGATATATAAAGTTGTAAACACTCATTAAAATATACAATTAAAATGGATGTGAACTATATGTCTCTGCTGTGCATCCACACCACTCTTCACCTCCATTAGCAGAGACAACTGAGAACTAAGTATGAATCTTAGAATACTCCCCAGTCCTGGGGTAGTTGTTCAACCAGCCTATGCAGTGTATCCACAGAGGGCCCAGATAATCCAAAGCAGTGGATAAAACACCTAATTAGTTGTAATTAACTCTGGAATGTTTTCTGGTCATTTGCATTCCCTGAGTACAACCTGACTGACAGGGGCAGGAGGAGTGGGCAGCCAAGAAATGCAGTAGGGAAGCCAGATTAAACAGTTACAAGGGAGAGACAACAAAAGGGTGACTGACCACACAGATGACAAAGAATTGTTGACTTTGTAATGTGAACTGCATATTGCACAAAGGGATTGGGGAGGTAGAGCAGATGCTCATTAGCAATGAAACCAACCACACCGAATGGTCATGGCATCTGGATAACAGGAGGGTTTCATCAATTCCATCTTTTCCATATCTCTAATTAAAATTTTGATATTACTTAAGTCAAGCACAGTGCTCTATTCATTCTGACAGCCAAATATCCATTTTAAAGTTGGCTAGGATCACCCAGAGGATGATGTAAATAGATCAAGAGATGGAGTTAAAATTTAGAAAATTGGATTTTTGTCCTTGCTATGTGACCTTCTGGAAAATCACTTGTTTTGCTTATCTATTTGTTCCTTTATCAATTTATTTAGTACAATTGTCAAGTACCTAGTATAAGCCAGGCAGTTTATAAGACACTGGGGATGTATTACTGTAGGCTTCACCACCCTAACTTGTAAATACTCACTTTGATACCCCTGCACCACCACGCAAATAGTTGGTGTGGGTAGTGATGAGATCAGGCTTCTGAGAGCCACTGCCCAAATTCTTTGGTCTGTATCTTTCCAAATTGTAGCTCCAGGCCACTTAGAGAGCATCTTTGCTATAAAAATCCCACGAAAATGAAATTATGTCTTTTAGTTGAAAATCTGCCCTTAAAAAACCTTCTAAGGACATTTATTTATTTTTTATTTTTATTTCAGTAGCTTTAGGGAGTATTAGTGGTTTTTGGTTACATGGATGCATTTTATAGTGGCAGAGAAGTCTGGACTTTAGATATACCCACCATCCCCACTTGTGCTAAGGCCATTTTAAAGTTAATTAAAGTTACTGCTTCAAACTCACATATAATTACAAATTAAGTTAACATTTGATCTAGTACAGGGCAGTAGGCCAGGGTTTTTGTCAAGCCTTCTCCCTGACTTGCAGTGTTCCTTGTCTTACACACAATTTCCCCAAGCAAATTTAGATATCAACAGACACAAAACTGCTTCTCTTTTTGAAGCCATCCTCACACTTATGTTCAAGCATCCTAGATCTTTCAGATCATCAAATCAATTCTCAGAAAAGAGACTGATAGAGAAAGATTCAAATTCTACTATATTCATTTATAATCTATTATCCAGGAAAAATTCCCTAACTTCTTTGTTCCTTAGGTTATTCATCTGGAAGCAAGGCTAATAATATCTAATTTGAGTTGTACAGTTTAAATAATATAATAGATATAAAAATACCTAGTACAGTGCCCAGGCAATAGTAGAAAACCAACTATTAAGGTCTAGCTGAGATGAAGACTAGAGATTAAAGAGGAAAACTCACCATAGGGTAATAAGTTCTCCACTTTCTTTTGGAATGGAGGAACCAGGATCTGCAAGCTTTTGTTGAGTAACTACTGTGGGGATGGGAATAGAGCCTTCAGATTATTAAAACTGAAATTATAAGAGGGGGAATAAGCCATCCATATGCTCTTCTTTCAAGAATGGGAGGATTTTTCTCTTTAACGCAGCATCCAGCTATAGAAGGAATGCATATGGAACAATGATGAAGAAAAGTCATGCTCCAGCCAGCTGTGATGACTATATCAGCAGATGTTACAGTCAGATTACCTCCACATTCCCCCCCAGGAAAGCTTGACATCTCTTGGCCCTTTCCAGAGAAGGTACCGTATCACCCAACATATCAAAATCAGTGTCATAAGAAGGGCTGTGAACCTGAAGATAGAGCATGACTGCTGATCCAAGAACAACAGACAACTGGCTCAGGCTGGGGTTAAAGTTGATTGGAATTCACAGCCAGCAGAACAACGACCACATTCATGAACTGAACTTGGGCTTACTCTCCTGTTCTAAAGTCCTTCATCTTCCCTGCACACAGTCAGCCAACTGTGCTATGAGATTTGTGGTGTTAGCATCTGGAAGTGTTGAATAGACTTGGTTACTGTGCAATAAGCTCTAACATTAATGACTTGAAAATATAAATTACAGGATACAAACCAGGGACTCTCCTGGTTTTAGCTCTGAAAATTCCTGTGTGTCAGGAAACTGCTCAGTTACAGGTAACCTGGGATGGTTGGTTATCCTAGACTTGGCACATAATAGATGGCCAATAAATGTTTTTCAATCAAAAGAAATATACAAAATAAACAGTAGAAGAGTAATTATAGTTATAATGTAATACATTTGGTTAACTGCTATGAATTGGTCCACCTCTAATAGATACTGATTTGAAGTTGAGTTTGGTGAAACCAGCATACTAGTTTGATGATATACAGGCCCACTTTTGAACTTTCAATATTTTCTCATTTGTGTCCCTTCTTTTAACCTTAGTTTATACATCTGGGCAATTAATCAGCAATAGGCCACATAGTCTCAAAACTGTCAAAACATAACTAGAATTTCTAAAGTCTGTTTTCATAATTATTAAATTTCCTATCTCTTCTACACAGAAGCCAGGTGTTTTAATATGATCCATAACATACACTTGGGAAGGGAGGAGCATTTGTCCAGTCAAAGAGATTCAACAATCCTTTATTGAATGACTGCTCTGGGCACTGTGCTGGGTGCTACAGGGCATTCAGAATGAATGAAAGAGGATCCTTGCCCTTAGCAGCCCTCAATCTAGATCTGATGGTGCGTGAATAATCATACATTAATATTTCTGACACGAAGCAGACTTGATACAGGTATGCTGTTTTAATGATTTTAATTGTGCCCTACCTGACCATGAGAGAGAGGGAGATTGATTTTGAGCCATTACAGAACATCCATTTGAAGGAAGTCGGATTTAAGGTGGGCTTTGAAGGAAGCTTAGGACTTCAAAAGTTGGCTATCAGATGGGGAGAGAGTGCCTTTCCAGGGAGAAGGAAGAGTATGGGGGTGGCCGGGTGCAGTGACTCAAGCCTATAATTCCAGCACTTTGGGAGGCTGAGGCAAGAGGATTGCCTGAGGCTAGGGGTTCGAGACCAGCCTGGGAAATTTGGTGAGACCTCATCTCTACAATAAATCAAAAAATTAGCAGGTGTGGTGGTGCATGCGTGTAGTTCCAGCTACTTGGAAGGCTGAGGTGGAAGGTTTGCCTGAGCCCAGCAGGTCGATGATAGGGTGGCTGTGAGTGTGCCACTGCACTCCAGTCTGGGCAACAGAGTGAGACTCTAACACACACAAAAAAAGAGTACGGGTGTGACAATTAATTGCATTAGGCCAGTCACACCATAAGCCTGACTATGGAGCCTTAGCTAAGTAGAGGCATATGATTCTCATATAAGAAGAAGCACAAGACTGATGCAGTCACTTCAAAGTGCCATCAATGTCCCAGTTTTTTTTTTCTCTTTTTGCTCCACCATTCTTAGTTTGTGGCTTTGTTGATGTAAGTTCTCAAGATGCTTGTTCTACCTCAAGCCTCATGTTTGTGGACCAGGCAGGATAGAGATGAAAGAAAAAAAGGTAAGAAATAAAGGAAGAAAGTTTGGGGAGAAGGCACAGCCTGTATGAGGAGGGCAAATTTTTTGTCTAAATCCTTAGTAGAAGTTTTCTCCAGTTCTAACTCATGACAAGAAACAGGTTACATGGCTGCTTCTAGCTGCAAAGGAGTCTGGGAAGTTGAGCATTTTAGCTGGACACACTGCCTTCCTGAATAATATTGCTGGTCTATTAGTAGGGAGAAGAGGTAGGTAATGAGCAGTGCCTGTGCCTTTGAGCAGAAGCCCAGAGATGGAGACAGGGCAGGGACTGCTAGATGAATGAGAGGATGAATAGAATCTTATGCCTGAAATGGAGTAGGTGTATGTGCATGTGTGTTAGGGGTCGGGGGAGGCGAGACAAGATGGGCTGGGATCACTTTATAGATGTGGGGAGAGTTGATCTGAAGAAAATATTGGAAAAATATGAGCCAAATGCAAAAGATATATGGCTTTTTCATTTCTCTTTAATTTCTCTGCAAAAACTCCAGATCAACTCAGGCAACTGTTCACATTTCACAGGATGGCATTTGTCCTTTACTCCCAGCTTTTCCCTCCTGAGTCTCACATTATCAAGTACCTTGGATAGTGGTATAAAAAACGTCACTTTCAAACCTGTACCCTCATGTCAGTATCAGAAGAAGATGATGGAAACAAAGCATTTTCTTTCCCTAAAATTTATCTAAATTAAAATTTTACATTTATATTTCAATTTTATATTATTTCTTATATATTATACTGATGAACTCCTTTAATTCCCTTGGGTATTATATAATATCAACCTTATCACCATGAAACAATTATAATTTTAGTTTTGTCAAATATTAACAAAAATGTGTACACAGAAACATAATACTAACAGAAATGTATGCATATATATTTTCTATATAGATATTTCAGATTAGTATTTAACAATGCTATTTAACATACCCACCACATATATTTTCCAACTATAGCAGTCTTTTTGAGAGTCGAATTTGTTCTTTAGCTTTGCTTTTTTTTGTTTTTTTGTTATCTTGGGGACATTTTTCTTTGGTCACTCTAAGTTGCAGTTCTGATTAATTTTCCTATTGCTTGGTTCCAGTCTTGATTTCTTTTAGGGTAATAGTTTCTGAAGATAACTTTAAGCATAAAGAAGAGTTGAAGAACCACAAAGGACCTATTAGTATTAGGGGAAAGTTATAATGTTGTTATTACTCTAAGTCAGGGGTCAGCAAACTTCTTTTTTACAGTGCCAGATCGTAAGTGTTTTTTACTTTGCAGGCTGTATCGTCTTTGTTGCAACTACTCATCCCTGCCTTTGTAGCACAAAAGCAGCCATAAGCACTAAGTAAACTAATGGGCATGGCTTTGTTCCAGCAAAACTTTATATGAAAGACCCCTGCTCTCAGTGAACATCAGGAAGAGATTCTTTCCCTCTGTTTCATTTTAAAAATCTTTTTCTCACTATCTTTCTTTCACACTGGCTTTATTTCTTTTTGTCCTAACTGCTCTGTTTCTCAATTTCTTTTCCAAATCTTGATTCTTTGTCACTTTAAGACATCCCCGGGGATGCTCAGCAGATCTTCCTAGCCTCTTGAGATGGCATCAGAGAGGAAGCCTTACTCTTCCTTGAGTCCAACTGGTGACAGAGAGATGGCTGGCCACTTCTTAAGTATGCATATCTCTTCTTGAGTAGCTTAAGACATGTTTTAGTTTATTAGCTGTGGAATTCCTCTGACTTCCTTGGACCTGAATCTCTGAGATGACTAAAGGAGTCTTTCTCTCAAAATGTCAGTGGAAACTGAGGTGTATTTGAATGTTCTTTTAGTCTTTTTGAGTTCTCTTATCTCTTCCAGACAGGTGAAGGCTGACAGGGAATATGGGTGTGGAGTCTGGGAGAATCTGTAAGAAATCCATATTACTTTACCTCCTGCAGATTTTCTCATCCAGGCAGGTTTTTGAGTTACCACAAGTTTCCATCAAAGACAGGATGAGAGGGAATGGGCTTCAACTGTAGCAGGAAGGATTAAGAGTAGAGGTCAGGAAGAACTTTGGGGCTGTCACAACTGTATATCAAACAAGGCCAAGACCGAGGGATGTTTTGGCGTTCCCTTGGAATTGTTAAAAGAACAGGACAGATTACTTCCTATCCTCACTCAAAACAGAAAATAGTGTGACAAAGGAAACAGCTTTCTGTTAGAAATTTCCTGTGCAGTATGGACTGAGGGCTGGAAATCAAGATTTGGACCCAAATATCTTCCACCAGCTTCCTTTATGCAGGCCAACCCTCAGGATACTGGCTGCTCTCTGTAGCAGGGAAGGCCACTCACCCCTCTACTTTCTGAGTGATGTTGATAGTCTTTGAGCTTCAGAATTTTCTATTCCCTTCCTTTTCTCTCCGTTGTGTCTTTCTCCTAGCTTTTAAACTATGCATAGCTAGTTCAATTTTGGAAAACAAAATGAAATAAACATTTGGAAACTTGACCATCCTGACTAGCGACTCTTTTATTTTCTTTTTCACTGCCTAAGCTTCATACACAGATGATTCTTGCACCGCACACTGGCCCTTGTCCTGCCTGCAGTAGGGTTCTATATTTACTGCTTCACCACATGCTGTCTCCTACAACTGGGTTCTGCTTTTCTCTTTCTCTGTTGAATATTGCTTATAACCTGCCACTGACCCAAATCCTGTCTCCATGTCTTAATCCTCACTGCCCCTCACTTTCCTATGGCATCTGAAATATTTGACTACTGTCTCCCTCCTGATACCCTCTCACCTGGTCTCCATGATCAACACGTTCTTGTGATTCATCTGTCTCTCTGGTCTATCTTTTCTTCAGTCATTGTCTTCACTTCCCCACCTTGACTGGGGAGGCCAGTTGGCAAGCTGTTGTAGAAATTCAGGTTCATGGAGCTGAAGCCTAGGCTAGAGTGTGATTAGAGGGAAGGGGGGCAACACATGACCTTTCAAAGAAAACACTGAGTTAATGACAGCATGGATACCAGAAGTAGAAGAGGGGGAGGAGACCAATAAGTTGCTCAGGTCCTAGTCTGTGAAATTGGAGTAATTGAAGCCAGGAAAGTGGGAAGAGGTGCCGGTTCTAAGGCACATTTGGTCTGTGTAGAAAGCAGAACATACAAGTGGATAATTAATCCAAAGAAGAAAGTTAATGGAAATGGATAGAAAACCTTTTATCTCATTAGCTCTTGCTACTTCAGCTAGCTCCTAGCTCCTTAATCAATATTTCTAGCTCCAAGCCCTCTCCCAGGTACTCTGCTGACAGTTCTAATTGCCAATGGACATTGCCACCTGGATGCCCATCATCACATCAGACTTCTCAGGTAAGAGAGGAAATGTGTGTTATGGGGAAACAGCATGGAAACTGGTCTAGGATACATGAATTCTGGGGTCTGCTGTGTAGACTTCAGGCACGTCTCTTTTCCCTCTGCTTTTCAGTTTTCTCATTGGTAAAATAAGGGGTTTGATTAAGTAACATCTTAATCACTTTCCCATTTTCCCCCAAATTGGCTTTTTCTCCAGATTTCCCCCCCTATTAGTCATGCCACCATTCTCACAGTCACCTAGATAGCCTAGGAGGCATTTGGACTCCTGCTCACCACCCCTCCCTCTTTCCTGCCTATACTTCTCCAATCCATGTACAAGCCATCAACACATGCTATCATGTTTTACTTTCCATTGCCTTCCACAGCTTTCTATTTCAGTCCACAGCCACACCCTTGTTGAGGTGCTTAGTACCTCCTCCTGCACTATTTTTATGGACTTAGAACTCCTTCCTGTCTTCTGGGCACATCTACCTTCCTAAAACACTTCCATCTTGTCCTATCCTGTCCCTTCCTTAAATCTTTGAACAAGGGCAGAGAAAAGGGGTATCTGTCAAGATTACTTTGAGAGCTTTTTCTGAATACATATAGCTGAGCATATCTGTTTCTTCCTTCACCTTGGCATTCTTATGTACTATCTGAGATGATGATTTTCTTTCTCTCTCTTTCTCTCCCTCCTCATTGTAAATAATCTACATCATAAAAATATTCAAATATTGCATACACATTTTATAGGCCATGAAGGTCTTATATAACTGGTATTTCCTTGTGCGCATATATAGCTTTATTCCATTTTTTAAAAGTTGTTTTTAAAAACAGACTTCTTGACATATAATTGATATTTGGCAAGCTGCATGTATTTAAAGTGTACAATTTGATCAATTTTGACACAAGCATAACCATGAAACGATCACTATAATCAAGAATATTTTACCTCCAAAAATTTCACTTTTCCTATTTGTAATCTCCCTCCACTCCCCCCCACAGTCCTCCACTCTGTTCATTTCCAGACATCTACTGATCTGCTTTCTGTCAGTATAAATTACTTTGCATTTCCTAGAATTTTATTAAAAAATGTAATCATTTGGTATATACTTTTTTTTGGTCTGACTTCTTTCTCTCTACATAATTATTTTGAGATTCATCAAAATACTGAGTAGTACTCCAGGGTATAGATATAACATAATTTATTTATCTGATCACTTGTTGATGGATTTTTGGATCACTTCCTGTTTTGGGCTATTATAAATGAAGTTGCTACGAACACTTGTGTACAAGTCTTTACATGGATATATGCTTTTATTTTTCTTGACTAAATATCAAGAGTGGAATGGCTGGGTTGCATGATGGGTGCATGTTTACCTAGTTAAGAAAATGCCAAATGGTTTTCTCAAGTAATTGTAGCATGTTGCATTCTTACCAAAAGTGTAGGAGAGTTCCATTTCATGTCCTCATCCACATCCTCAGCAGTACTTGATATGTTCAATCATGTTAATTTTAGATATTCTGAAAAGTCATGGTATCTCATTATGATTTTAATTTTCATTTTGCTAATGACTAATAGTATTAAGCATTTTCTCAAGTGCTTATTACTATCTATATATCTGTTAAAGTGAGTGTCCATTCAAATATTTTGTCCAAGTTTTAAAAATTTGGGTTTTTTTTATTATGAAGATTTGAGATATATATATATATATATTTCTTTATATATATATATATATTTCTTTATATATATAAATAGTTCTTTATATATATATATATTTTTTTTTTTTTTTTGAGTTGGAGTCTCACTCTATCACCCAGACTGGAGTGCAGTGGCCGCTCCCGGCTACCGCAGCCTCGACCTGCTGGGTTCCGGCGATCCTTCCGCCTCAGCCTCCCGAGTAGCCAGAACTACAGGCACACGCTACCACACCTGGCTAATTTTTTGATTTATTGTAGAGATGAGGTCTCACCAAGTTGCCCAGGTGAGTCTCGAACCCGCGGGCTCAGGCAATCCACTCTCCTTAGCCTCCCAAAGTGCTAGGATTACAGGCTGAGCCACGGAGCCCAGCAGGAGAGTTCTTTATATATTCTTGATAAAATTCTTCATTAAATGTGTGATTTTCAAATATTTTCTCCCAGTCTGTGACTTGTTCTTTTATTCTATTAGCAATGTCTTTTGAAGAGTAGAACTTCTTAATTTGATGAAGTCAAATTTATCTTTTATTCATTTAGGAATTATGCTTTTAGTGTCATATTCAAGAAATCTTTGCCTACCCTAAGGTCACAAAGATTTTCTCTAATATCTCATAGACTTCTTATGCTTTTAGGTTTCAAATTTATGGCAATGATCTATTTTGAGTTGATTTTTTTATACGGTGTGAGATGTGGATCTAAGTTCATTTTGTTGCATATGGACATTAAGATAGGCACAAAAAAAAAATTGACCCTATAACCTGGGACTATATTAGGTTGCATAACAATTGGGAATTAAAGTTGCAAATGGAATTAAGGTTGCTAATCAGCTGACCTAATTATCCTGTAATATCTGGGTGGGCCCAATATAATCACAAGGCCTCTTGAAAGTGAAAGTGGAGAACTGAAGACAGAACCAGAGAGATGGCTGTATAAGATGGACTTGGCCAATCATTGATGGTTTTCAAGATGGAGGAAGGGAGACACATGCCAAAAAAGATAAGTGGTCTCTAAAAGTTGGAAAAAGCAAAGAAATAGATTCTTCTGTAATCCTCCAGAAAGAACATGTCTCTGCTAATATCTTGATTTTAGCCTAGTGAGACTCATTTTGGACTTCTGACTTCCAGACCTCTAAGGAAATAAAATTTGTGTTGTTTGAAGTCACAGAATTTGTAGTAATTTGTTACAGCAATCATTGAAAACTAACACAGGTTTTCAACTGTTCAAGCACCATTTGTAATGACTATCATTTTTACACTGAATTCCTTTGATCTTTGTTGAAAATAAATTTATGATATATGTATAGGTCTGTTTCTGGACTCCATTCTAGTCTGTCATCCCATTTGTCTATTTTTATACCATCACTACATTGTCTTGACTACTATAATTTTATAAAAAGTCTTGAAATTGGGTGGTATAAGTCCTCAAACTTTCTTTTTTCCTAGTCTTTTTTTTTTTTGGCTTTTCTAGTTTCTTTGTGTTGATTCAACTTGTCAATTTCTACAAAAAACCTATTGGGATTAGATTGAATTTGCAGATCAATTTGGGGAAAATTGATGTCCTCAGAATTTTGAGTCTTCTGATTCATGATGTAGTATTTCTCTCCATTTACTTAGATCTTCTTTAATTTCTTTTGGCAATGTATTATAGCTTAGAGTGTATGGGTCTTGTATATTTTAAAAATCAGATAAAACCTTCATATTTCACTTTTTTCCATGCTAATATAGTGATGATTTAAAATTTTATGTTCTAAATCTCACTGCTAGTGTATAGAAATTCAACTTAATGGGTTTTTTTCTTTTGTTTGTTTTGTTTTTGGAGTAGGAGTCTCACTCAGTTGCCCAGGCTGGAGTGTGGTGGCACAGTCACAGCTCATTGCAGCCTTGACCTCCTGGGCTCAGGCAAACCTTCTGTCTCAGGATTACAGGTGTACACCACCACACCTGACTAATTTTTAAATTTTTTTTGTAGAGACAGGGTCTTGCTATGTTGCCTAGGCTGGTCTTGAACTCTTGGGCTCAAGCAATCCTCTCATTTCATCCTCCCAAAGTGCTGATATTACAGGAGTGAGCTACCGTGCCCAGTTGCAATTTCATTTTTATATTGGTCTTATATCCTAAAATCTTACTAAATTCATTATTAGTTCCAATAGTTTTTTGATAAATGTTATTAAAATTTCTAAATAGCCCACGTTGTCTTTGAATAAAGACAGTTTTGACTCTTCCTCTCCAATTTGAATGCCTTTAATTTCTTTTTCTTTTTTTACTGGCTAGAACATCCAGTACATTAAATAGAAGTGAGAGTAGACATTGTTGCCATGTTCTGATCTTGGGGGCAAAGCATTCAGTCTTTTATAACAAGTATGCTCCTAACTATAGATTTTTTTGTAGATGCCCTCCATTGAATTGAGCAAACCCATTTATTTTTGGTTTGCTGAGTTTTGGTCAGAAATGAATACTGGATTTTGTCAAATTCTTTTCCTCCATTTAGTTAGATGATCATATGATATTTCTTTTTTCTTTCTTTCTTTCTTTTTTGAGAAAGCAGGATTTATTTGAGAGGACAGAAGAACTCCCACAGTGGGAGGTGACCCAAAGGGGTTGACTTTTTTTTTTTTTTGAGTTGGAGTCTCACTCCATCACCCAGGCTAGAGTGCAGTGGCACTCTCATGGTCACCCCAGTGTCACCCTGCTGGGCTCAGGCAATCCTTCCACCTCAGCCTTCCAAGTAGCTGGAACTGCAGGTGTGTACTACCATGCCCAGTTAATTTTCTGATTTATTGTAGAGATGAGGTCTCGCCAAGTTGCCCATTCCATTCTCGAACCCACAGGCTCAGGGAATCCCCTCACCTTGGCCTCCCAAAGCGCTGGGATTACAGACTTGAGCCACCGTACCTGGCCTGATCTTTCTTTTTAAATATGGTATGTTGGTTTCCTAGGGCCGCTGCAGCAAAGTACCACAAACTGGACACTTTGAGGCTAAAACTAATATAAGTTTATTTGTCATGGTTCTGGAGGCTAGAAGCCTGGTCACCATGGCCAGGCTCCCTCTGAGACTCTGGGTAGAAAAAATATTTCCTTGCCTCTTTCTAGGTTTTTGTGGTAGTTGCCAATCCTTGACATTCTTTGACTTTCAGCTGTGTTACACCAATCTCTGCCTCTGCCCATCACTTGGCATTTCCCCTGTGTGTCTCTGTTTTCACATGGAATTTTTTTGCTTTTTATTAGACACTAGTCATATTGGATTAGGGTCCACCCTAATGACCTCATTCAAGCTTGATGATCTCTACAAAGACCTTTTTTCCAAATAAGGTCACAACCACAGGTACCAGGGATTAGACTTCAACATATCTTTTTTGGGAATATGGTTTAGCCTGTAACATAGGGAAATAACATTGATACATTTTTAGACATTAAATAATCCTTGGGATAAACCCATTTGGTCATGATGTATTATCCTATACTATAGATTTGATTTGCTAAAATTTTATTAATTTTATTCATAAGAGTTAGTGGTCTATAGTGTTATTTTATTTTCTTATATGACCCTTGTTTAGTTTTAGCATCAGAGTAATGCTGGCCTCATTGAAATATTTGGGAACTATTCCATCCTCTTAACTTTTCTGGAAAAGTTTTTGTGGAATTGATATTATTTCTTTCTTAAATGTTTCAATGAAATTTACCAGTAAAATCATATAAAGCTTGAGGGTGTTTTGGAGACTCTTCTAAGCTACAAATTTAATTTCTTTAGTAGATAAGTAGCTAATTGTTATCTATTTCTTCTTGAGTGAGCTTTAGTAGTTTGTGTCTTATAATCTGTCCATCTTATATAAGTTGTCAAGTTTATTGGCATAAGGTTGTTCATAACATTCCCTTATTATTCTTTTTACATCTATAGAGTCTGTAGTGATGTCACCCTTCTCATTCCTGCTAATAGCAATTTGAGATTTCTCTTTTATTTCCTAATCAATCTGGGTAGAGGCTTATCAATTTTACTGATCTTCTCAAAGAGCCCACTTTAGGTTTCCTTGATATTTTTTCTTTTGATTTTCTGGTATTTTATTGCCTTCTGCTCTGATCTTTTTAATTTCTGTTCTTCCACTTTCATTTCATTTATTTTTATAGTAGAACAGGAGGTCATTGATTTGAGACCTTTATTTTCAAAATAGGTATTTAGCACTACACATCTCTTTTTAAGTACTGCTTTAGTTGCATCCCACAAATTTTTATATAATGTTTTCTTTTCTTTCTTTCTTTTTTTTTTTTTAAGAGATAGGGTATCACTCTTTTGCCCAGGCTAGAGTACAGTTGTGCAATCATAGCTCACTGCAGCCTTGATCACCTGGGCTCAAATGATCCTCCTGCCCCAGCCTCCCAAGTAGCTGGGACTACAGGTATCACCATGCCCAGATAATTTAATTTTTTGTAGAGACGAAGTCTTGCTATGCTTCCCAGTTTGGTCTTGAACTCCTGGTCTCAAGCAATCCTCAGCCTCCCAAAGTGTTGGAATTACAGGCGTGAGATATTGTGCTGGGCTGATATGCTTTCATTTGTATTTACTCTGAGATTCCTTCTAATATCCCCTTTGAATTCTTACCAGCTCATGTATTATTTAGAAGTCTGTTATTTAGTTTCTAAATATTTGGGAAGTTTTCAGTTTTTTGCTTATTGGTTTCTAATTTAATTCTATTGTGGTCAGAGAACACACTTTGTATGATTTTTAAAAAACAACTGAGGTATCATTTGTACATCACTTTGCATGATTTTAATCCTTTTAAATTAAGACTTGTTTTATGGTTTAGCATATGGTTTATATTGTTAAATGTTACCTGTGCTCTTAAAAAAATGTATATCTGCTGTTATTGAATGAAGTATTCTGTAAACGTCATTTAGGTTAAGTTGATTGATAGTGTTGTTCGAGTCCTCCATATCTTTACTGATGATCTGTCTCATTCTATCAATTATTGAGTTTTATAGATATTAAATTCTCTGACTATAATTATGCATTTTAATTTCTATTTCTCCTTACAGTCCTATCTGTTTTGCTTCATGTATTTTGAAGCTCTCTTTTTAGGTACAAACACTTTTAGGACTGTTATGTCCACTTGATGAATTAAAATGTTTCTCTATGTCTCTGGAAATATTCTTTGCTCTGAGATCTTTGTCTAATATTACTAGCTATGCACAAAAGGGAAGTATTTTCATCTGTCAAAGACACAAGAGAAGTATTTTCATTGTCAGAGAGGGTAGTAGGTAAGGAGGTATCTTAAGCCAGTTTAATATATTAAGGCCAGATGAATGAGATTTCATGGCAGTGAACTTGTGATTTCAGTCACTATAGAGGGGTATATATGTACCTAAGGTTGGAGATGGGTCTGATGGATGTGTTTAAGGTTGGAGACGGGCATTTAAAAAAAAATAATCAGTGAAAAAAATAGACCTTTTATGACATTCAATAAAGTAAGTGATGACTACAGGGAGCCGGGAAGTATTCACCAAAAAACTTATTTAGTACATTTTATCTACTGCTAGGCCTACACAGTTGGTGGATCCAGGTCTCAGACACTTTGACCCCTAGAGAGATGTGAAACCAAAAATGTTGTCAAACAGATCCAGAAGATTCTGGCTGATAATAGCAGGATATCAACTTTAGACCAGTACCTGATTTTCCTACTATGAGTGTTTTAATACATTGAGTCAGGTCACCAACTCTCCATCTGTCTGGGCGAGACAGCAGCAACACACCACGTTAAGTACTTAGGTCTAAAGACTCTGTTTTGCGGGCTCTGCAGTCACTAGGACTATAAACAGACTACTGGCTAATTATTGTTTAATTATTGCTTAAAAACTGATGGGCACAATACAATCACTGCATTAATTACCCCATACAGCATCTGTTTTCTTTCTTTCTTTCTCTCTCTCTCTTTTTTTCCTGCAGTCATCCCCATTGCTCCCCAGCCCCTCTCCCCACTTTAATTGGAATTCAGCTTGCTGTAACACCTCCTTTCTCCTGGCCAACTGGATCTCTCCATTCACACGAGGGAGAAGAACAAAACAGAGAAAGCCCCAGGGATTAGGGAGTTTTGACAGCTGTCCAAGAGGAGCGCTGAGATACGGGCCAAGTACGGAGGCAGGACAGAGACAAATGAGAGACGAGAGAGTGGCAGAGGGAGGGAGAGATAGGTAGGGAGACATCACAAGAGGAATCGACTGGACAAAGAGTCGCAGAGACAGGCAGAGATGTTTGAAGGGGCGCAGAAAAGGAGGAAAGGGAGAGCAAAGCTAAAAAGGAGAGGAACTGTGGAGAGATGGTGAGGAAAATGCGAGAGGCTCAGGAGGGCAGGGACACAGGAGACAGCTTGCCAGGAAGGAGGGGAAGAAAGGCTAGCCTTCCGGGACGGGTCAGCCCCGCCTGGGGACCAATCTGAAGATCTGGAGGAGGCGAGCAGGCAGCGTGGGGTTGCCCTCGCACACCTGGGAGTGGAGTGGGCGGAGGAGGTGGCCGCGGGGCCGGGAGG
>NW_007246389.1:162891-174824 GCF_000164805.1 Carlito syrichta | reverse complement strand
GTGCCTGTCAGCGGGGCTCCCCGCCACCCTGAGCTGGCACCCTTCCTCCAGGTCAGGGGCCCGGGCTCCTGATGTGCAAAGAGGGACAGTGGGGACCCCGAGACGCGCAGGCTGCAGGCTGACAGTCAGGAGCGGGGCGGATGAGAACGATCCTGCCTGGTGCGTGTGGGGAGCCGGCGCCTCGGACTTGGGAGGCAGACTCGGTTCCAAGGGCGGTGGGCGCCTCGGACCTCCTCGTTGTCCTCTTCAGTTCTGGGAACGAATGAGCTTTTCCTAGGAATTACTCATCCCTGAAAGTGTGAGTTAGCGTCCCTCTCATACACACCCACCAAATCTTTGCCTGCCTGTGATGTGTAGAGCCCTGAGATGTCTTTCCAGCTCTTTGCGCCCCTACCATCTCCCATGCCTCGAGTCTGTAGCTCCTTCGGTTCCCTGGCTACACAGTTCTTTGAACAGGCACTGCCCATCCTCATCTTCCACCACCTGTGGCCCTGTTTCTCTGATGGCCGGGAGTTCCCTATCTCCCCTGTACCTGTGGCTTCCGGCAGCTTCTATGTGTTGCTTCTGGTCTCCCCACATGTCTGGAACCATTTTGTCTGGAATTTTTGACCCAAGGAGTCCAGTAAGTTGAGGGGCCCCATGCGTCTGCTCTCCTTTTGGAAAGTTGGATTGGAGGACATGAACTGGTGGAGGTCAGGGGTCAGGTTAGCTCTGGAGGGTCTCTGCACATTCATCTGTTTCTTAACCCCATTGCCTTGCCCTGGAGGTCGTCTCTAGGGAAGGGGGTGGGGTGCTTTGTTGGGGAGACTTGTGGCTTTGGAAGTGAAGACTTGATTGGTCCATATGTTCATTCTCTAGTTGATGTGGGGAGGGAAAAACTGGAGGACAGGACCTGAGGTCAGGGCCTATGGAATCAGAGGGAGCCCCTGTCATCCTGTCCTGCTTCCCAGGGCTCAGCCTTTTCTCCTTCCCTCCCTCCTTCTTTTCTCTCCCCCAGACTTGGATTCTATGTACATATTCTCTACCTCTCCCCCCCCTTTTCCCCAGCACCCAAAACATGGATGTTAAAATGTGCCTGACTTGAATTTATTACCAAGAATCCAGAGAAGAGGTTCTGGGGGTTAAGTGATACCCAGAAACACTCACCAGCGTGGCCTAGCTGATCACCCCTTGCCTCCACTGAGGCAAAAGTCTGCATTTTCTTAGCTCTGGGAGAAGAATCTTGAGGTGTGAGCCTTCCCACCCTCCCTTTCTGGACCTCACTTTCATCTTTTGGTGTCCACGCTTCCCTTTTCCTACCATCCAAACACTAGATCCTGTTCATTTTCTGTCCCAGGATCCTGGAGCAGAGCTCAATTTCTGGAGGCTTGCTTATTTTTCAGAATGAATTCACACAGTGTTAATGGTGTTAATGGCCTATAATGGTCCAGTGTGTTACTTTTCTCAGGGCCTTTCAAAACATAACATGTGACTTTACATTGTCTAACCCTGGGTGAAATCACAGAGTAAATAGCAGACTGGGGCCAGTCACCTGTGGGACTTCTGTTTTGGGAATGTTCTCCTTCCTTGTTGGACAGACCAGTTGAGAGGGACTAGGTTTGGTGTGCACTTAGAATCAAAGAAAGGTTAAGTCCTCAACGCATAGGCTAGAAATGACTGATGACCTGTAATGAGTTGCAAGAGGGGATGGGTCTAGAACTACTACCCACCCTGCATGGCCCCTGGTGCTCTGTTCCCTGGCTCTCACCCCAATTCTGGTCTCTAGCCTAGGCTCTTGCTGGGAATGGTAAGCCTGGAAAAACCATATTTCTGAACTTTCTCCCTTCTGCTTTCCCGTCTCTATGGAATATAGCCCTATACCTCATGGGCTGAATAGATTATAAATTTATTCGGTAGAACAATCAAGAGACCTTCAAACAGAATTTCAAAGCCCTAGCACCAGGGTTACATGCTTCTTTCTGTTGGAAAATTTTGCATGCACAAAAATCAGACTGGCAATTGCTTTGTCAAAACTCTGGCACACTATGCCTCTAATTAGGCATGTTTCAGATAATTCTGTCATTTTGGCTCCTTACTTGTCTTATTCTGATGATTTTGGTATTTTAGTTCTCTTGACCAATGGATTAAGCTAGATTCCCTAAATCTCACTTCCCTGCATGCTCACAGACACAGATACCACCCACCTTCCCGCCCGCTATTCTTATAGATTGGTAGACTCCAGATCATCTTCCTGGGAATTCTCTATTCCAAGTCTGAGGAAGTGTATTACAATAATGTATTGGTCATGGTTTTGAGACAGAGGAGGGGAGCTATGGAACTCAGAATTGGGACTAGAAACCAGTCTACCAATCAAGAATAACTTTTCAGCCCCTACTAGGAGCCTTCTGCTGTCCAGGGTGCTATGGAACACAGACTGCATATAGAAGAAGAGTGACAATTACTGTTCCATTTGAGATCAATTGTTAAGCGTTATGGTGCTGTAAGTTAAAAACTTGACAGAACTACAGAGGAGGAAGACTCTCGGGGGGTGCTTGAAAGCTGAGTAGAGAGTGGGCACATGGGGTTGGGGTGTTGAGGAGCCTGGACTGACAGAGGGGAAAGGTGTAAGTTAGTGAGGAGTAGGAGACAGGTTTGGAGAAATAGAGCAGGGCCAGTTAGGGAGAGTCTTGAAAGCCCAAGAGGGGAGTTTTCATTTGCTTCAGAATCAGTAGGGAGTCATTATGGACTCTTAGGCACTTCACAGAGAAAGTGGTATTTGGAAAGGTTAGTCTGGGGGCAATATGATTGGGGAAGTGGAGAAGAGAAAAGAGAGATGGAATCTAGGAAGATGGAAAAGTAGTCCAGAGCTGGGTCGAAGGGGCTTTCTCCAGGTTGGCGACAGAAAGTGTAGGAAGTCAGGGATGACTCTGAGAGACATTTTTAGAGATAGACATGTGAGTATTTCTTAACAAACTAGTTATAGGGGGAAAAGAAAATGAAGTTCATGAGGAAACTGAAGTGGCTGGGTTGTGGAGCCTAGAGGACTGACAGTGTCAGACTGATAGACATGGAATGGTTGAGGACAGGAGCCAGTGTTGTAGGGCAGGAAATAATGTGAACTGTGGACATGAAGAACTGGGGGCAAGTGAAAAACATCCCTGTGGAGTTGTTTTGTCAGGAGTTGGAAACGTGGGACTCAAGACGGGAGCATGGGCAGGAGACTAGGATGGGTGATGATGATTTAGAAGACTGGGTGCAGCTGAGACTTTGTGAACACATTAACTCTCAGAAGGAGTAGAGGAAGAAGAGGAAGGGCGGAGGTTATGTTTGGTTATGAAATTCTTATTGCAGAAGTGGCAACAGAGGAGACTTGAACCTGGAGACCCCAAGGAGTCAGTGTGGGCTGTAATGTGATGACAGGCTGCAGACAGGTTGAGCAGGAGGATGCCGGGGCATGATGGAAGAAGGCCCCTGTGAGCTTTGGGAGTGCATTTGGGGGAGGAGTTTGGGGTGGTGAATGGGAATCAGCTACTTGCAGAGTTTATCAGTGAAAGGAGAAAATGGCGTGTGCTTAGCCAAAAGGGACATAGAATCAAGAAAAGGAATTTTTGGTTTTTGTCGGAGTCACAGCAGATTTGGAGGTGGCAGGGAGAGAACTTGTAGAGATGAAAGACTGAGGAGGTTAGGATGATTGTTGAGTTTACAAGAGTAGGTTCCTTAACAAAAATAAGAGCTTAGCTTTAGTGAGCAGAAGAGAATCCTCTTTTTTTAAGACTCAAAGGAAAAAAAATAAGAAGATGAATGAAAAGTGATTGATATGGAGATATAGTCTACCTCTGTCTTTCTGTTGCACTTTGTGAAGCCAGATGTTTCCAACTGGAGTGTTTACTGTTACTTGGGTTTTGGCCAATTTCAAACTCAGCTCTGTATGTCTTCCTAACTCCCCAGACTAGCTCTTCCTCTTGACTTTCTCAGTTCTGTAAGTGGCATTGTCACTCTCCCAGTCATGATATTTACAATGTTAGTATTGTCTGTGAGGAATTTCCTCTAACAAACCCTGTTGGATAATCCTTAGGCCACTGTCCCAGGCCAGTCCCCAGTCCTTTGGACTCCTTGTGGCCCTCATTCTCATCCATCCCTTGGAATTTACTCCCTTAGCCCCACTCCAAATTACATCTGTAGGCAGATTACACTTCCTAAAGCATTATTTTCATCACTTCCTGGTTTTGAACCTTCAGTGACTCCCCAGTGCCTTCAAGGTCAAGTCCATACGTCACAGTTCAGTGCCAACTGGGCTGCTCTTTTCACTGCTCAGGGATGCCTGGACTCACTCCTGGGATCATCTTTCCCTGTGGCACTGCTCTCCAAGTCCAACTCATTCTTCAGGACTTGAGCCCCACTTTCTGGGAGCTTTCACAGCTTATAATGGCCAACTTTCTACATCAGTCTCTGTATGCATTTTCTCATCAGTCTCTGTATGCATTTTCTCATTTCCATCAGTGGTTGATATTGTTATTTAGCCCTTTCATACATGCAGGACTTGTCTCCTTCATTGAAGTAATTTGTTCTTTGGAGGTAAGGAAAAAGATCTTTTTAAAAGCTTATGATTTATCAAAAAATGCCTCCCCACAATATAGATAAAGTAAACATGGCAAAATATAAGCAGTTGATGAATCTGGGTGATGGTATGTTTGTATTCACTGTATGATTCCTTAATCTTTTCTGTTAGCTAATAGCTCCATCCCACCTAGACAGAGGAACTGAAACTGTCATCATGTCCAGATCATAGAGAAGGGAGATTTTGGAATAACAACTTATGTTTGTGTGCATTTCTTTGAGTTGATATCACCACCCAGTCTGTACATTGCTAGGCACCTAAAAAAGGAGGCATCTTTTACCTGTTGAACTCTCTTTTGCAGCATAGAAAAAAAAATCTTAAAAATCTTATGTTTGATTTGCCACAATGTAAACATGATACTTAATTCACTACTGTGTTTCTTCTCGATTCTCCTCCACTTTCACCCATCGTGAACTGGGCTTTTTGCCACACTATTTTTCAAGAACTTCTGGGGCCTATTGAGAGGACCTTGTGGTTATGGAGAGGGAATATTTGTTAATAGGGAATAATGTTTCCATTATTGTTTTTATATAGGCAATTTCTATTATTAATGGGGGGGATCTGCCAAAATTTAAATTTATTTATAAAAAATTGTGTGTTTATTCTTACATGTTTAAACTTCAGCCACCTTCAAAGTACTTTCCATTTGATGGAACACACCTATGGAGATGCTTTATCCTCTGCCTAAAACAGTTTTTGAACTCATCAATTTTGATACCTTTTAGTGCTTCTGCCTTTTTTCGTTTCACCTCTTTCATATCAGCAAAACGTTTCTTTTTGAGGACTTTTTCCATCTAGGCAAACACAGTCAGGGTAAGATTGGGTGAAAAGGTAGGGTTGGGTGTGGGGTCATGCCATTTTTGGTCAAAAACTGCTGAGCTCTCAGTGTGGTATGAGCAGGTGTGCTCGTAAATCACCCATCATGAAATGGGCAAAAGCGTTGAAAGAATCTCCAAAAAAAATGTACTGAAGCCAAATGCAGCCTTGCATAATGCTAGCTAGTACGTTGATGCCAATGGATTCCTAGAACACTTACCTAGTTGGGGAAACCTGTACTTCAAGGGGCTCACTCTCCAAAAGATAATTCCGGGGTTGTATTTTGTTGTTTTTTTGTTTTGTTTTTTGTTTTTTGTCCCTCTCATATTTTAGAATATACCAATGGCATCCAAGTCTACTTCTATAAGATTTGAAAGGTTTTGCTTCAGCTTCTTGCTGGATTCCTCACCCATCATAATGCTGGAAACCCTTACTAAAACTATGTATTTGGGGAGGTTTGTCAGAAAACATTTAAAAGAATCGTATTTACTGTTCTTAAAATGTCATTCAAATGCATGTATTCTCTATTGTTTGGGGATGGGAACTAGTTTTGCAAAAAACACCTAATGTTGTATAGTAATGCCCCAATGATCTTGCTGGTTAAAAATACAGTATTTTTGACCAAAAGAAAGAAAGAAAGAAAGAAAGATATCGCTTCATCCTTGTGCCACCAATTGTGCATTCTGTCCAGTTGTATTTGATAATCTTTTGGGGAATGAAAGAAGGTGTTAGAATAAACAGAAGAAAGAAATTAAATGAAAAGTAAGAAAAATTTTCCTGACTGTAATCACCAGTAAAACAAGAGAACAGGAGAACTAGGGGTCTTCTTAGATCTTGGAAAATGAACACTTTTAATTTTCAAAGTTCCTTCTGGTTCTGATATGTGGTAGTTTACTTCTGGAGGTAGGTATGGTATGGCCCAGTGTTTTTTTACCTAAAGGCAGTTCTGCACTTACCTACCCCAGGGAACATTTGGCAATAATATTTAGCCAATCATCTGGTATAGCCAGAAGATTATGGGCTTTGGATCAGATAGGTTCAGCACTAACTAGGGTAGGATCTTGAGTGTGCTATTTAATATCTCATTCTCAGTTTTCTGCAAAATGGGACTAATAAGCTTGTTTCACAGGTTGAGAGAATTAAGTAGGAAAACATGTGCATAAAGCATCTTGTGGTCTCTGACACAATAGAAGCACAAGAAGTCTTATTATCCCTTGTTCTGATTATTAAGTGAATGGAATAGGAGGTGGGGACCAGGTTGATTGATTACTTCCTTTATCAAACATTTACAAAGGTTAAGGGGTCTCTGGAAGGTGTGCTGGGCAGGGCTGTTGACATAGGATGGTAGAGGGTGCCAGAGAGGTAACAAGATGGAGTGCAAGGAACCTGTGTGTGACATCAGAAGGCTAGGGTTTGGGCTTCAGTTTATTTCATTCATTTATTTCATCATTTGTTTGAAAAATATTTATCAAGTGCCAACTATGGTCAGGCACTGTGCTATGGGAATATATAAAACCATTAAAAGAAAGAATATAGAAGAGGAAGGGGAATGAATATAAATATACCCTCTCAGGGAGGACTTTGATTTAAAGGGTTAGAAAGGGAGAAGAAGTCTGTGAAGGAGGCTGAGAAGGTCAGGCAAGAAAGCAGGGAATGAACACTCCCCTTTGCTCTCTACTTATATGTATGACCTGGGGAAGTGACTTTAACATCTATGTGAGATAAGGATTAATCGTCTCCTACCCCCCCCCCAATTATAGAGCTATTGAGAGACTCAAATAAGGTTCTGCATTAGAAGGGTCTTTATAAATTGTACAATGTGATTCAAATAGATGTGGATAGTTCCTTCCAATTGAACATTCTGTTACTCTATATGCCTCTTCTGACAAACATTATCTTATTTAATCTGAATCTTATTTAATCTGACCTCCATGGGACCTTTGCAGTCTAGGAAAAGATACAATTCTTCTCATTTTCGTTTCCCAAGGGGATTGGATGGGGTACCGTTTTATAGCACGTCAGGACACTCCTTTTATCTCTTCCTCTGCAAAAGTATAAAACATCAGCACTTCAGCCCCTGCTCAGGCCCTGGACAACATGGCTTGCTGCCATCTGGAGGAGCTTCTTGCCTCTGATGAGCCTTAGGTGGGTGCAGAGAATCAGTCCCTTCTTGCTCCTTCTCTGTCTGCGTGTAGTTCAGACTCCTCCTGCCACTCCTTTGTGCGTGAATGACTGGCAGCAAATTAACTAGGAAATGACTGACAACCACAGAGTTGTTGGATCAATAGAGCTGCTTGAAATCGTGTCTGCCTAGGAGTGAGGGAACAGAAAGAATCAACTGGGGGGACAGAGGAATTAGTTCAGGGATGTAAAGAAGAAACTGTAGGAGAATGAGCTTTGTCTCCTCCCCATCTGCCCCATGGCATTATTAGAAGGGAGCTAGACACTAGCTAGGGAACATGGATACAAGGAATAAACAAGTACAAGAGTGAAGAGTGGCGGATGAACTATTCACTTAAGGAAGTGGTTACTTCTCAAGTTGGGATATGAAGAATGGGTAAGATTTGGGTGGGGAAGACAGAAAGTGTTGTTGCCAGGTTAAAATGGCTTTAGAATGAGGTGTGAACATTCATGGCATATTTGGGGGCAGCAAGAGGTCCAGTTTGTGTTACTCAGAAAATGCAGATGGAGGATCAATGGGAGATAGACTCAGAAGGAGGTGGGGACCAGGTTGATTGATTACTTCCTTTATCAAACATTTACTGGGCTTCTAGATCATGAATGCTTTGAATGGAAGGCCAATGAATTTGATCTTTCTGCAGTTGGTGTCATGGAGCCACTAAAAGTGACATGATCAGAAAGATAAATCTAGCAACCTTGGTCCATTGGAGTAGGGGACTGCTGGCCAGGGATAAATTAGGAGACCACTGTGATAGGTTAGGAGGGTCTGAACCTGAGATGCTGCAGTAGAAATGGAGAAGAGGAGAGTGATATGAGGGATCTCATGGAGGTGGAGTCTATAGGACCTGGCATCTTGGATGCAGAGGTGTCCAGAAAGAGACGGGACTCTAAGATTACTCCAAAGTTTAAAGCCTGAGTGACTGGGAGGACAAAGGTACACTTACCAAAATCAGGAGCAGCTGTGAGGAGGCAGGCGAAGAGGGAAGATTTTGAGAATTTGCTCTGGGACATGTTGCATTTCAGGTGTCAGTGAAAT
This sequence comes from Carlito syrichta, assembly GCF_000164805.1. Lineage (NCBI taxonomy): Eukaryota > Metazoa > Chordata > Mammalia > Primates > Tarsiidae > Carlito > Carlito syrichta. The sequence goes on along the minus strand of NW_007246389.1, from coordinate 166,194 downwards.
AGCTAAGGGAGGTGTGGATTCCGTAGGTGGATAAATGCAGGGAGTCTGGAGCTTTGGAGGGAGGCCAGAGCTGGAAATACAGATTTGGGAGATATCTGAAAGAAGTTGTGGCTGGAGCTATCAGAATAGATGATATAATAAATGAAAAGCATACATAGACTTAAGGGCAGAGTGCCAAGGACAGAACTGTAGATTCAAGTGCAGGGCTGGAGGAGAACCAAGAGAGAGTGATGCATGGAGAAAAACAGGTGATCAACAGGGTCTAATGCTGCAGGGAGGTTTGAGGGAGACGGGGACTGGGCAAAAATCATTGGTTCTGGAAACTGGGAGATCATTGGTAACCTTTGAAATAACTGTTTGGGAGGTGGAATTCAAACTCTAAGAGGAATGAGGAGTGAGTGGATGGGGAGGAAGTGGTGGGAGTGCATATAGATGACTCTTTAGAAAGGTTTGGCTGTGAAGGGAAGATTAAAAATAGTATGATATTTGGAGATGGGGAGCAGAGTTGAGGGGAGGCTTTTTTTAAGGTAGGGAAGATTTGTGAATACCTAGGGGTGGGAAAGAGGGAGAAGGCAGGCATGAAGCAGAGATTGAATATTTAGGAAAGAGAAGCAATTGATAGAGGAAGGTGGTTGAGCCTGAAGGGGTGAATCTCGAGGTCAGCTGAGGGGGAGGTTCAGTGTTGGACCAGAGGAAGATGCTTCTTTTTGGAGACTTGGAGGGAAGGCAGACCTCATTGAAGTAGCTGGCTGGCAAGGATCCGAGGGCACAATGTGCCTGACTGACAGCTCCAGGAGAGAGAGCATCATCTGGCTGGAAGCCTCAGGGTCTAGTGGCACCATGCATGGGGAGGGTAGTGCAAGCTGAAGACAGTTGTAAAATGGGTGGGCTGGGTTAGTGTGGCCCTAGGAGGCCCCTGGGCAGAGAACCTAGGAAGCAAGCCTGGGAGATCCAAAGTGAGCAGTCCTTTTAGAAGTGCTGGTGACTTTCTTTTGCAAGCTGAGGTAGGACTGCTCTAGGTTGTAGTGGGGTCTTCAGATTCACCTCCTACAGAGTATGAGTCAGAAAGGCAAGTGGTAAGTGAGGAGAGGAGAGAGGGAGGAGATTCAGGCAAGAAATTATCTGGGCAGCCTCCTGAGGAGGAGGTCCATGTCTGACTACCAAGGTATTGTGTCAGGGATAGGATCTACTCATGAGTTTCCAGTTTCCTTAATGTCTCTAGAAGTCCTAGGAGAAAGTGGAAGCAGAGTAGGGATCATGGAAGAGCCCCTTGCTCATTCTTCTCCATGAACTGAAACCCTTCGCTCTTTGTTCCCAAAGCACTCCCTCTACCCCTTGTTTTAGGGGCAAACCCCGGAGCTGTCATGTGAAAAGCCCCATTTCATTAAAGGCTTCTCAGTGGCCTCACATGATCCTCCAGAGGGGTGGGGTAGGAATCTGGGGGCTGCTGCTATCAAATGATGGGCTGTGGGGGATTGGGCTTATCATTCCTAGAGCAGAAGGAGGAGGGAGTTTCCTTAGGTGTAGCCCAGTCTCAGAGTCATAGAATCTTGGAACAGAAACTTACTAGTTGTGTGACTTTGTGCAAGTTACCATCTCTTTGAGCTCTAGTTTCTTTTTTGTTTTGTTTTGTTTTTTTGAGTTGGAGTCTCACTCTGTCGCCCAGACTGGAGTGCAGTGGCCACTCCTGGCCACTGCACCCTCGATCTACTGGGCTCCGGTGATCCCTCCACCTCAGCCTTCCAAGTAGCCGGAATTACAGGCATGCGCTACCACTCCTAGCTGATTTTTTGATTTATTATAGAGATGAGGTCTTGCTGCCCAGGCGGGTCTCGAACCCGCGGGCTCAGGCAATCCTCTCACCTCAGCCTCCCAAAGGCACAGGATTACAGGCTGAGTCACCGAGCCCGGCTGCTTGCAAATTTTTAAAAGCAGAGTACAAACAAGCATATTCAGTATAATGCAAAATAAGTCAAAATTCATACTGACATCAACAAAATACACACAAAACATCATTTAAAAAGGCAAGAAGAAAATATCTCTGGGAATGGTATTATAGATGAATTTTTTATTGAAATTTTGAAAATCATTTTGCTGTAGTTCCATAATATTCTACAATGAGTTCATTACTTTCATAAAAAGAGAAAACACATGTTTTCAAATCTGCTTAGGAATGAGGTAGAGATTGAATGTCCAGACCCTACAAATGACTAGATCCTGACTTCAATTCTGCACAGAAAGTTCTTTCTCCAATCACTGTTCCTCCCCTATCTCCCAGAATGAATGACAAACTGGTAAATTGCAGTGGATTCTTCAGCATCAATCAAATACAAAAGATTCTTATAAAAATGCTAGATTAAAAACAATCTGGAAGGAATGAAAGGACTTGGAAGCAAAGAGGAGGGAAGATAGGAAGCTTCCATTTTTTAAGTGTTTCTAGCCTAGATGGAATCCCATTCTGTGCTCACTTTCAAATCCATTAGCTCTGTGACACACACACACAACACAATATAACTGGGCCATCTGTCTACTGTCACCCAATGGTCTGGACCTCCACAGCAGATAATATACTCCCTAAAGGTTGACACGTGTTCTAGTTGTAAGCATCCTTATCGCTCAGTACTCACACAGCTATGTGCCACCTGCCCTTAAGAGGTATTCACTGCAGCCTGGACTCCTGCAGTTTCATCTAGCAAAGGTTCACGTGGCAGCAAACAGGAACATGTTAAACATGAGTGGGAAATGGTATGAACTATACAAAGCCAGATGGTCAGTGTTGAGCTGGATCCTGGTGTTCATGAGAAGGCATACCGGCAGTAACTTGAGTATAGGCCTTTGAATATAACCCATTAATTTACGGAATTTGAGTTAATACTCACACTGAAGAAAGTAGCACTATGAAGTCAAGATTAGTAGACTGAGTCTTCTCTGCCTCAGTTTGTCCTCCAGCTGGAGAAGCAATAGGAGGGCAGCATTCCTATAAACAAGTTAATCTTTTTAGAGTTAAGTAGACATTTGTTATTTAAAATGTCAAACTTGGAAAGACCAACACTCACTATAAAAGTGTGTCCTTCCCTTGCTCTCTTGCACTGGACTGGTCTGTCCTTTCTAACAAGTTCATGGCTTCCTAAACTCCCCTTAGGTGGGATACAGGACAACAGCGGCCTGGGCTGAAAACAGACCACTTTCTGGCTTCTATTCCTGCCTCTGACTGGGCTCATTTCTAAGTAGAACATACCAATTCTCATAGTCTTTAGGCAGTAAATCTCACAACTGCAGCCAAAGGCAGAGCCCAGAAGATGA